>NW_010972931.1:2642883-2664265 GCF_000737465.1 Haliaeetus leucocephalus
TAACTCCCCACCGAAGCCGTTTCCCGCCCTCGCCCACCTCCTCCCCTCACACACCGCCCCGCCCCTCCACCATTCCCCACAGACAACCCGCCCCGCCCCCTCCCCCTTTGCTCTCGCGAGAGCCTTCCCGCCGGGTGACGTCAGAGGCCCTATGACCGGCCGGGGCCGTCGCCACTCTCCCGAGCGGGGTGCGCTGCCGCCGCTGCCCCCCCCCCCCCCCCGCCGCCGCTCTCGCCCCTTCTCCGCTCTTACCCCGGTGCCGCTTCGCCTCGTCCCCTGCCCCCCGCCATGGCTGGCGCCCGGGGGCTGCTGGCGGCGGCCGCCCTGCTCGGTAAGGAGGGGAGGGGGGGGCGGGGCTGCCGCGGCCTGTGAGGCGCCCGGTGAGGCAGGCGGCTGGTCCTGTGGTGGGGTGTGTGGGGGGGTCTTCCCTCCCTGCACCGGGTAGGGGGTCTGAGCGTCTGCACGGGATCCAGGGAAGAAGCTGGGAATACGGCTTTGGCTCTCGGGAGGCGCGGAAAGGCGGGCAGCGCTGATGTCATGGCTAGAAACGGGGGGCTGTTTTCGCGCTGCCTCGCTTAACGGCTCTCACCCTGCCGTGTCGTGAGGGAAATCTGGCACGCCGCGGAGCAGAGAGGTGTTAGCGCGCCGGTGGGAAGGGTTCTTAGCGCAGCGAGGCAGTTCTGTGAGGAAGCGTGTGGTGCCTGTTTACTGATAACTACCTTGCTCTGGGTTTCTTGCCTTGAAAGCCACATCGCACGTCACTATCAAGTTTCTGAAGTGTGGTCTTCGCAGCGAAGGAAACCTCTTCAGCAGCTAGAGAAAATATTTCCTGAATAAAGCAGCAGTTGAGAACCGCTGTCTGCTGTCCTTTTGGAGATTATGACAGCCTTTGAAACTCTTGTAACTTTTCTTTGGTAGTAAATATCTTTATCATTGTTGACGGTACTTAGGTTTCACTGAGCTTGAAAGAAAGATGTCGCTCACAAGGGGCACTGAGCAGTTCAAGTATCCAGCTCTTGTGAGCCAGTCTAGCGAGCACTGTGACTTAGCGCTATCAGACTTGCTTTTTAGGATTGGCAACTTAAGTGGCATTGAACTGGTGTTATAGTGGGAGTTCTTTGGCTTGTTTAGTGGCTTGTTTAATATAATTATGGCTTAAATGAAGAATTGCTTTTGTTTGCCTTCTGATCAGCCTGCATGGTTTTTAGGTGGCACCACAGCTAATATTTTCTGGGAAGGTAGTAGTTTTCTCCTGCTTAATTACTACTTTCTGGCATGTCAAATCTGTTAGGTTTCTGCAGCTGAGGCAACAGACTAGTTTATTTTACTACAGAGTAACTATTTACTGTCAGTCGGGACTTTGTACCAGTGTCTAGTAGCTGGATGTTTCTACATAACTTTATCCTACAGTCTCAGGGGAAAACTTTGGTGGTGCAAGTAGAGACCCCCTCTTGGAGTACAGATCTTCTGCCAGAGTGTGGGGCTTGGGTGGTAGTGAGGGGGAAAGAATATGAGATAATGAGAAGATATGAGCTGAATTCTTTAGATGTTTTTAGCTCGTTTGCAGCCTTTGAGTCATCTGAGTGAACACTGATGAGGATAAGGTAATGATAACAGGAGGCTGAAGGATTAGCATGGGTGGGTCAGATGTGAAAGCTTGTTTGGCAGTGCCTTGACTTTGGGATAATAGAAATCTTTTTTTCCTCCAGAATACCTCACCACACCTCGCTTACTGTTTCGGTTTTCCATTGACATTGAGCAGCAAGCACTAAGCTGAATATTTCGTATGTCAGCATTAAGTATTTTGTGATGAATTTCCCCACTAATATCAAATGTGCATATGGAATGATTTAGGTACAGTGATAAATATAGAGAAAGGGGGCTATGGGAAATGAAGTACCTACCTCCCCTGAAACTTAGCTGCTGCATTTTGAAATATGGAGGAAGATGGTGCTTGTTCAGCACGATGGGTCAGTCGGGATGTGTGCCAAGCCCAACAGAGCTACTTCTGCTCATTGAGTCCTAGAGCACCTGTAGTTTTTTTCCTTACTGAAACACAAATGTATCAGAGAAAACATCTCTGAAAATCTAAGTTTAGAGTCAGACATGGATTCAGTATTAGTGAGTAAATAATGAAGCATATGAGATGTGGGGAAGGAAAAATGAGTTCGACGAGGTAAT
Organism: Haliaeetus leucocephalus; assembly: GCF_000737465.1. Lineage (NCBI taxonomy): Eukaryota > Metazoa > Chordata > Aves > Accipitriformes > Accipitridae > Haliaeetus > Haliaeetus leucocephalus. Next base: position 2,645,065 of record NW_010972931.1, read on the forward strand.
GTGATGCCATTTCAGGGTTATTGACGCATAATCCACGTGCTTCTATTGCACAACTCTAGTCCGAAGGGGAATTTCAAACCTTGCTACCAGTGTAGGGGTTGTTGAAAGAAATGTGGATAGTAAATTCTAGCCAGTGCATAATTTGGCTTTGTATTGTTTTCCTCAGTTTTGGCATTGCTAGCTGGATGGAACTGAGACCGTGTATAAATTAGTTTTCACAAAATATAACCGCTTTTATGTTGCGTGACTTTCGAAACACTGTTTTGCCAAGTGCTGCCCGTAATGTAGTGTTTGCTTGATAGCTTCTTTAAGTGTGTTGACACAGTCTCTAAGGATCTGAATTTGTGTGCTAGTCCCAAGCCTGTCATTGTGCGATAGGTTACTCAGCTTCGACTTAGGCAGGTTTTGTGACTTGTAAAGTAACTTCTCACTTGCTGAGTAAGAACGCTGCACACTCCCTAGCGCACTGCTTTTGAGGTATGCTCCCTAGGTTCCTATTCAGGCTGACTGAGAGGTTTCATTTTTGGTGTAATCTGCTTCTGGATTGTCCTGTAGTGAATAGGATGTTTTCTAATCAGTAGCAGACAATAAACAGAAGAATTACAGCGGAACCCTACTCAAAGAAAGATGGATATTTTATAGAGAAGTTAACTACTGTTTTCTCTGTTCGGCCTTTCTATGTCTTAATAACATTTCTAGCACTATGAAGGCATGCCTCACCTTTGCTTGTTGCAGCTTAACTGCAACAGTTTGTCTTTTCTCTCAAGTCAGACATGGTTATTTGGAAATTCCTTGAGAAAGCTTGGTGCCATAATGGATTTCTTGGTATTTATTCTCTTCAGCTTGGCACGAGACTTTTTTGGGTATGTGAGTGGCAGTAGTTACTTGCAGCTATTTCAAATCTTCCTTGCATTGTCTTAATTCTAAATTACATATTTTAAAATGTACTTTCTGTTTTGGTAAATCAGGCTTCCATGTTTTTTGTGCATCTGACTTCAAGATGGACTGGTGTCCCTTTCAATGTAAGGGTAACAGTTTCTTAACCTTCTCTGTCGCTTGACAGCACCACTGACTGTCAGTGCTACTTTTTCTGCTGTAATTCAAAGTGTGAGTGTTGGTAGCACCCTGGCAGTAGAGTAGAGTTTCAAATGCAGTTCAGCTCTGCGCGGTGGGCACTTGTCTAGCTGTTCCTTCTCCGGTGTTCAGGCTTGAGTGCAGTAGTCTGCACTTAATACATTTAGTTTTCTTGTATTAAACTTCAGTGGCTTCCAATGTGTTAACAAGGCAGGACTGAGTTTGTGTAATATGGGAATGCCAGTATGTCTTTACTCGGGGGTGAGATGTGCTCTCTTTTCGATAGGACTAGGAGAGTGATTTTACTCAGGCAGTTGGTTTATTATCTTTTTTCCAATATCCTCTCCTCTGGGGAGGCTTTCTCTTTAAATTGTCAACCCAGTGCACCTTCCTCCAACACGTTATTTGGGGCTGCCAGCTACCTTGAAGGATGTGTGCTAGTTGTGTGATATAATACAGCAGCACTGACCAGAGCAAGTGCAAAATGGACTTGTGTCATTGCTGAAAAGAGTCTAGCCATGGGAGTTCAGACCTCCCAGTGGACTCATGTAATCAGCTGCTGTAGCACTATCCCAAGACTTCCTTCCTCTAGATAGGAAACTGTAAAAAAGCTTCATGTGACTAAACTTGATGCAATTGTGCAATTCTCTGGCCAAATGGCAAGTGTACAGTTGCTAAATAGCCTTTCTTTTATAATGCTTTTGTACTGTTAAAAACTTTTTTATAAAGACAGAGGTTATTCATCTGCAAACTTGAATCAAGAAACAAAATGTTTACTGCCTTAATGGAAAACAACAATATCGAAAACATAATCTGAGATTGCATGAACTTGTGTCTGTTAGTTGGCAAGGATGCATCTTCTAGGGCTGTATCAGGAACTCAATGTAATCAGGTGCTGCACCTGCACAAGTGCAGCTGATTCTCTTCTCCCCTCAAGTACTGTCATCTGTCCTTGAAGTAAGCTCTGTTCCCCCTTTCTACCACTGTGTTTGTGTTCAAGTGTGTCCAACAGCAGTTGAAGTGAGTCCAGCCTTGTATTTTCTTGCTATGCTTTCCAGATAGCCAGTGTTCCATCTTCTGAGTCCGTGGGTGACAGATAAATGTAACTCATAATTTTGTGAAGCCCATCTTGTCTCACACGTAGTTCATACATCGAGTCTGTTAAGGGATTTTTCCTCCTTTCAGTTGTTCCCCAGAAATGTTAGGGTTAGTAAATAGTGTGATATTTCAAAAAATATATTATTTTTTAAGTTCTTGGTTTTTCTGTACTATCCCAAGGTAGTATAGATCCTGGATCCTAAGCAAGTGATCTTGATTCGGTCTTCTGAGAAAGGACTTGAACCAGGTGTCCCTCTGGGAGTGGTGCTTACCTTAGAAGACAAGTGATTAGAGGAGAGCATAACTCCTCAGGGATTTTTCCATTCTCTTCTCTGGCATAGATTTAGGAGTCTAAAGTGGTGACTAAGATCAACTTTGTTCACAAAATGGCACTGAGATGACAGGATCCTTCCAAACTGTCAGAATGAGTAAATTACTGGGCACTTCTGTTCACGTGTACAATAGAAAGAAAACCTTCTTTAAATAGGAACCAGCATTTCTTATCTCCTTGGATTAATGCCCCATAGGTAGCAGTGTTTGTTGTGTATACCCTGAGAACATCTGGGCAAAGGTGCCAGGCAACACAGCACTGCTGTAGCTTAGGTACAGAATGATTGTGTAGTGCTGGCATCAGTCAGCAAGCATCCCTTACCTGCAGAGTACTGCTGCACGGTAATTACAGGGTAGGCTGTAGCAGAGGAGAGTCTTTGTGTACGGCCAGGCTGTGGGTGTGATGCTCTGAACCACTGTCATGGCACTCGTGGGGAGCTTCAGCCATGGTTTTCCTCCTTAATGCCATAGTCACTCAATGTAACTGCGAACAGTCCCATCCACTAGACATTTGTATCGCTTAAACAACTGATGGTGTGGAATGTGTGCCCAGGTGGATTTGGATGGCTTGCTGTCCTTTCTTCCAAGAGGGAAGAAGAAAAATAGTGAAGAGGTTTTTACTTATGCAGGAAACATGACTATAGTAACAAACCCCAAATTATTTAAAAGTAGCTTTTGTGTTTGAGATCCTTATTGTCGATGTTCCATGTTTCTAATTGGAGACAAAGTAAATCATTAACTATAGTAACAGAAGTCCTCTTTGCAGGCAGACAGTGTAAACAATTGCCATTAACATATGCTCGCTCTTTTAGAGCACAACAGCCATTCATCTTTCTCCCTTAGTAGGTTTCTGTTATATGGGAGAGTAATCCAAGGGTAGCTGTGCTTGGCTAACAGGATTTCAATTATAAAAAGGTTGAAACCTGAAAGTCTCTTTGCGTGGTCAAGGGATGGGGAATCCTGCCATTCTAAGAGCCATGTTCAAAAGGGCTCAGATTTAGATTGTTCAAATGTGCTATATTGTTTTGTTAGCTTTGTAGTTTTCAGTTTAAAACAAACTTACATTTTTGAGGTAGATTTCTCGAAGAAGAATTGTTACATAACCAAGAAAGTCTTAGTTTTGTTTGACTTGTTTATTGCATCTCAGTGTGTTAATATACTCTGCTTGGTTTTTTGATGTAGGTATGTTAGATAAGCAAGGATGCTGGATTTAATTCAAGTAACATAACTAGCTGTTGCTTCAGCAGTTTTACCTTCAATCTCTTCTTGCGTGAGACTATAATTTCAGAAATGGGGTATAAAGGGGGAGATTATTTTATGATTTTCAATTGAAAGTATGTAGCTAGAATAAATATATAAGCAGCCCTTTTTCAGAACCTATTGGAATACAAAGGAAGCATCTGAACTAAGTGAATTTTACTTCTTTTAGTACATTTTTGATGATTCCTCTACTAGATATCCATAACATAACATTTCCGGCCAAGTGAATAATGAACTTCACAAGACATACTTTTTGCTATTGAAAAGTCTAGGAGCTGTTCAGCTGTGCGTAAATCTGAGGTACTGCACTTGCTCTACCACACATAGTTGTCAAACAGGGTGCTGCAGTTTAAGAAGAGCATTTAAAGTCTGAAGTTAAGAAGCTGGAGGTTTTATCAGTTTATGTTAAACAGCAAAGAACAATATTGTTATGAGAAGTACAAGCAATATTCTCAACTTGTAGATATGCCATGATAAAATTGAGCAATGCTTTATGTAACTTAATTAGAAATATTCCCAGGATGGATTGATTCAACATCAGTTTGCTTTTCTGTGTTCTTGACATTTTAACTGTAGGCTCTTACTGTTTGTGGGCTGGTGATGATTCATGCATTAATCACTAGTCGACTCTGAAACTGCCTTCACAAACTCAACAGCTGCTTTCCTGCAAAACCCAGTGAGCTGTTCCTCTGCTTTAAACTGGCTGGAGTGAAGAGTAGGCAGAACAAACTTTCCTTCAGTGTCTTGATCTGTTCTTCAGTGGTTTTTTGCTAATTTTTCTTTGCTCTTATGTCCCTTATGTTTGTTTGGTTTCATCCACATTCCTCCAAGACTATGGGAGCAGATGGTGCTGCAGCACAGTGGTCTCTCTGATCGCCATCCTTGTGCATGCCGGCTAACTCGCAGTGGAACAGCCCACTTGCCACTTCATCGTGGACAGCTCAGTGTCTTGTGCTGGATGCGTCTATCACTGACACTGCAAATCCAGCAGCTGCTGAACGTTTCGTAAGAAGGAATGGGGCTTTATAGCCTTTGTTCCACAGTAACGAAATCGGGATTCATATCATGGTGTGAACTTAACTTTGCAAAAATCTAGTACTTATGCAGGTGGTATTTTTTACTGTTTGTTCACACCCCTTGTTCTCTGTTACTTAAACTTGCTGAGGGTGATTTGTCAGCTCTTCATTCCCAGAATCTGTCTTCCATTTGGTGCTTTCTGGTACCTCTGCATTGTCTTTTGTTGTTCTCTGAATCATCTATAATGGGCAGGTCTGTCACATTTTCCTTTAGGTCAGCAACATTTTTCTTAATTGTTTTTCAGTGTTTTCTTTCCCCTGCGTTTCTTTTTAAAACTGATTTTTTTTTTCCCTTCTTTTGTTCTTTTACTGCCTATTACTTGTTTATTTTAAGCTCTAAAATTGCCAAGATTTTTAATAGCTATCAAACAAGGGAGTCGGCATGCACGCTGAAGGTTTTCATTCTAGCACGTTTTCCATTTGTGGTGTTAGTTCAAGTAGCCATGGACTCGTTCCCTGCCTCTGCGCTGTTTTCTATGCTGTGCTAGAAATCCACAAGAAAGTGTAAGCAGTTCTCTTTTTGCTCTTGAGAAAACAAGTGCTTGGGTAAAACATAAACAAGTTCCAGATGTAAGTTCGAATTGAAGGGAACTGTGCGAATTGAAACTTCCATGCGGAGGAGCATCGACTGTTGCTGGTACTGCTCTGAACTGCAATAAATAACATTTTCTTTGTGAATATGTGTTCCTTAATGGACATTGAGCTGGACATAAATGCAAAGGTAGGACAGTTTTGCTTTGAAATACCAGTTTTCTACACTATCCATTCATAAGCAATTTCTTTCTTCTGTCTATCACTGATTTCAAGTCCAGATTTTTTAAACAACAGGGTAAAGTGTATGAATTACAGCTTAAGTTTTGGCCCACTTTGGTGCTGGGGGAGGGTATATTATTGCTAAAGGGAAGGCGACAAGGGAAAAGGCTTGCTGAGTACCAGAGGAATTGTTTCCAATGTGTTCCTACAACTGAAGGGCCTTCTACCAAAGTCCAGCTGACAGAAGTCCAATTTTTCCTAATAATTGTCTTAATACAATTGTACGCACCATAGTTTTGTAGTGAAAAGCTTTAAAATTGGGATTTTCTTTTTGGAAACTTCTTGAGGAGGGAAGCTAGCTAATGGGTAATCCCTCAGCTGGATCTTTTTGCTGTATCAGCAGTTGAATGGATTAGCATGTTTGACTCTTGAAAGCTTATTTGCTTGAGATAGTGCTTTATGTCTTGCAGCTGCTTTTTTATCAGGTTTTCTGCAAGACTGAAGTTGTTGCAAATGCAAGCTGATAAAGTGTCAGCATGAAAATGGTGCAGGTTTTTTGCAGCAAAGTTTGTTTCGGATGTGTGTGGGGCGACAAATGGAGAATCAGAAAAATAAAATAAAATACAATAACGAACTCGGAACACCTTGGTATGATTTCAGATACAGGAGCACTATCAGTTAGCCCTCGCAAATGACATATGAGATGACCAGCTTTCCGTCTGTATCCAGCCTGCCACAACACATGCCCTAGGTGAAGCTTCCATTGGCAGTGGACGCTGGCCTAAGTCCGTGCCGCTGTCAGAAGGGATGATCCTGTGTTCCTCTGGGCCCGTGTTCTTACCTGGTTAAGTCACTACTGGTGTGGTCAGTTGTGCCAGTGTTCTGAGCGCCGGGGCTGGAGGGGAGTGAGTCGGGGGAGAAGCTGTGCTTTTGTCAGCAGCTCGGTCTGAGGTTAAACCAGTCAGGAAGACATAACCTCTGTCTGTGTCAAGGTCTTGGCCCCCATCCTCCTCTCAAGTGCGGACAGCCCGATGACATTAAAGAGAATTTCTTCTGGCAAGGGTGGCACGCTCCATCACACTATTTTTGGCAGTCCCTCCAAAACATCTGCAGTCAATCCAAGCTTTCTAAATGCTGCATTCAGTGCATGTACAGCTGAGTGTCCTGGTACAGCGGGAATGAAGGCTGCTTGGTGTGCTGCGGGGGGAAGGCTGTGCACTACAGGCACACGGGATCAAATATGCTAAGTCAGTTCTGGCGGAAGCTTGCAAAACAGTTGCTGTGTAGGGTGAACACTGAGTAGCTGCCTTGAACAGTGTGACTGGTGTTTGTTGCAAGTTTTTCTTACCCTCTGAGGACCCAGCATGTCAACAGTTTCAGTTTGGGTGGCTCTGTCTTTTTATAAATGGGGCGTTAAATTTGTCCTCTTGTGCATCAGTGATGCTGAAGCTAGTACAGAGACCGTTAATGCCCAAGTTTCCAAACTCAACTGCTGTTTAGGATGTACTCCTAAAATGCATGGTTGTATGTATTTGTCTCTTTGGGATCAAAAATAAAAACTTACATGACACCATGTTAACCATTTGTCATTCTTAACAGGCTTTTTACAGGCTTCCTCTTCATTTGAGGTGAAAGATTCAAGTGGTAAGGTCTGCATAATTGCTGATCTGACAGTAGCCTTCTCAGTGGAATACAAAAGCAATGGGCAAAAAGAGGTAAGGGGAGTATCTCACTGCTTGTCTCTAACTTGTGTTTATAAAATGTGTGGTACTTCTGCATGTGCACAGTATTTAAACTTTGAACAAATACTTAAGCATGAAAAACTGCTTCAGCAAAGATTTCCCCCCTTCCAGTCATGTTGCATCAACTTTTCTTTATTACAGATCCTTCTTCTAATTAAGCATGGTTAAGGCTGCCTGAAACCACCACAAACAACACGTGTGTGAGATTACTTTTGTGACTGAAATTCCACACCAGCCCTATTGGTAGCTAAAGTGGCTTTCATTGGAACCATAAAGGCAAAAATGCTATCATTTGTCTTTTGGTGAACTTGGTCGTACTTTAAATGGACTAAATCTGAACTGAAATGTCCATTGGCATGTAGCTTTTAAACTTCCCTAAAATCTCTGATCATCTTGCTAAGCGAATCTCTAGCTTCCAATGTATGCACAGACTAGTGCAGTGCATAAAAGTTGTTCCATATTAACAGCAAAAGCCTGTTAATGGAAAGTTAAGAATTTTTATTCACAAATAATCTGCTTTTCAGTTTACTTTTTTGGTACCTTTACTACTGAACAGGAATTGTGGGTTATTTGTAATCTCATTGCAGTTGCATATTTTGAGGCACTCTTGTTGATTTATTTTTTTTTTCCTAGCCATCAGTGTAATGTGAGATTAAAAAAAAAATCCTACTACTTTGCCAGTGGTGCACTTGCTATGTGTGGTTTGAGCTGAGAGTTATATTGCTTAGTCCACTTTTTCAGTGGTGCTGATGGTTTGAAATCCTGCTGATACTGATATGGAAGTTTGCACTCAGAGGTGACTGCTTTCATAACATGCTTTTGGCTGTTCCTTCTTGTAAGCAGTAAGCTCAAAACTTTCCAGTAAATATTGTATTGGTCTTCAGGTACCACATTACTTCTCAATATGTAATAAACTCAAAGTATTATAGCCAAACTATGTAGGCTGTACCATTTGCTTTTGCTCTTGCTCAATTGTATTACAAGAAGCAAAGCTTAAATTCTCCCATTTTCACATATGCAGAGTTTGCCAAATTTGATTCACCTAGTACAGAAGTACCTGCAAATTCATAGTGCTACTTTAGGGAGGGAGAAGAAGTCTTAAGAGGTGCTGTAAATATGTACTGTTTCGTCCTCCAATTTCAGAGAGCAATATTCTTAGAAATGTGAGTGCCAGTAACATGCTACTTGCTATATACAGGTATATAAGTAGACATCTTATAGCACATATGAATGTCAGCTGTATGCTTTATAACAGTTTCATAGGATATTTAAAAAGCAATAAGGAAAAGCTGTTCTGTCATCCCATTTACATGTGTTTTGTTTTCTGCCCTACAGTTTGCACACTTTTTCCTTCCACAAAATGCTACAGTAGAGTCACAGAGCTCATGTGGTGATGGTAACAAATCTCATCCAATTCTGGTATTGGGTTTTGGAGCGGGACATTCATTAAGCCTGAATTTCTCAGAACATGCAGACGACTACCAAGTCGAAGAGCTAGTTTTCCACTACAATCTGTCAGATGCAACTTTATTCCATAATTCAACTGCAGGTAAAATGAAAACTTCCTGTTCTCATTGTGTAACCCTTCCAGATATAATACTGATTTGTTTCTGTAAATACTGTTACATACTAATGCAATGTAATCTTTTTACAGGAGAAGTGAAGAAAGTATCACATAGAACTACTATTCAGGCACACATGGGCACAAAATACAGATGCATGAATGCCAAGCACATCAATATGAAGAGTGTGAACGTTACTTTTAGCAACGTTACTTTGGAAGCCTATCTCACAAATGGCACTTTCAGTACGAACAGTAGGTATCTTGTAGCAGAAAATGTACTTGGTGAGCTAGTGTTTCCAATAACAGATTATTTTGTTTTACGTCCTGACTAATCATATTTAGGCAGGTACAAACTGGATCTGAAGCTCTGATAGCAGCATCTTGTGACATGAATGGACCTGCTTCAGGTTTCCTCTGTAGGGGTGTCAGCATCCATGAGCAGAAGATAGTGCACTGTGTTCCTGTAGGTTTTGTACAGGTATTAGGGAACATTCCTTCTGTTTATGAGTATATATTGGTGTAAACACGTCAGCTGGGCATAGGGCCAGAATCCTAGTTTAAGAAGTATCTGATAACTTCCAAGTATTATGCCTCTACCAAAGTAATCTGAAGTAGTTACTGTGTGCTCTGGGGAAAATTAGTGATATAACGGCAGACAATAGAGAACTGGTCTGTAGGGAGCAGATATGTACATCTTCTTACAGGAGGCTTTATGTAAGCTGTAACAGTGATGTTCTTTCTCTGTCAGGCTCAATCACAAAGCGACTTCTTGTCCGAATTGCTTGTATTGAAAAGCATTTCAGAATTTCACTGCTATAATTATTAGAAGACAAACTACTTCATGGTGTCCTTTGCTTTTGTGGCAACACTCTTCAAATGAAGAGCCATGTAAACTGATCACCCATGCTATCTTAAGGAGTGATAAGTCTTTTCCTTGCTTTTGGGGCAAGTAAGAAGTCTTCATCTTCTTTGGGAAATGTAGAACTTTTCTTACGCTGTCAATCCCATTTATGCACCTGTTAGGTTGAAATGAATCTTAAAAACAAGGGTAGTCAGTGCTGGCATGGGATGGATTCACCAGGTGCCTTCTACATGAGTATCTCTACCTTGTCCCTTATCGCTGAAAAATACCTTGACTGATGAATGATAATACTGGCATTGACTTCTTTTACAGCTGCCTTGCGTGACTGGCTCAGATTTCAGTGTGTCATGTGAGGCAGAGGTGTGATGAGTCTTGATCAGCCTTTTCAATGAACTCGTTTGCAGCAAAGATGTGGACCTACGTTTGTAATTTAAAAGAAAAAAATAATAATCTGATTTCTATTACTCCAGTTTTCAGAACTATCTCATTTTTTAAATATGATATCTTGATGCAGTTATCATACCGGATAAGTATGATAAGTGATCAGTTATCAGCAGGCATGAACATAAGCCATGATGTTGGGAAAACCTGGTTTTTAACTTCTACAAAACTTCAATAAAATCTTCCTACTGTGTAGTACTTTTCCTTTTAAGACCACCTATTATTTGTTCTTACATAGTTCTTTGGTTAAAAAAATTCAATATTGCATTATTTCTGGAGGGTGTTCCTTATGTAACACAAGTTTGTCAGCATTTGCTTTATTTGCTATTCCTATACTTCCTTCTTTTCTTTTTTAGATTAATATAAATGCTTTAATTTGCCATGATCACTTCCACAAAGTTGCTTTTCTCCATCCTGTGGTATCACAGTCTTGATGAAACTATTGATCCTCAGAAAAAAACAAGTGATTTCGTATGGTCCTGGGATAGACACTGGTCTGAGTTCAAGCTTTTTGTTTTCTGGTTTTTGGGGTTTTTTGTTTCTACATTCCTGTTATCTATACTGCCATTTGCAGTTTTTTCTTTAAATTATCATCATCCCTAAGTTTTTATTACTGTCTTGGGTCTGCACCTAGATTTTTTTTTTCCTACTGCACAATGAGCAATTTCCTTGCTTTGTTTTGTTTTTTTTATTCAGACGGTTAAAGAATTCTCACTTTGTCCTTTTTTTTTTTTAATCTTTTTGACCCTGAAATCACATTGTTCTTTCCAGATCAGTTCCTTCTTTCCATTCTTGCAGGCTTGAGATGTCCCCTGTCCTTTTGGCAGTTAGTTATTGATAAAACTTTAGATCTGAAATTCTCCTTTAACTTTTTTCCCTGCAGCTCTTTCCTTAGAGGGTATTTCTGCTGGTAATCTGGGCAAGGCTCACTGAAGGGAAGAAGAGTCAGCGTTCAGTGCATCGGTGTATAACTAGTGATGGTAACTTCTGTCAGTGTACCTAGAAGTTAGTGAATGAGGTTATGGTAGTGATTATCTGCAGCTCTGAAGAAAAGGAGGCTTTCATTTTATCTGTTTTGGTAGTTTTGTCAGCTGCTTTCCTGTAACTGTCAGAAAAAGATGTAAGAATTTGTCTCATCTTCAGATCTGTCTTGAAGAGTTACTAGATGCTATGCTGTAAATCGGTTCAGTAAAAATACTGTGTCAAGACTCCACCTAGGACAAGCTTCCACTTGAAGTGATTTGGTTGTTTCCATCTCTGCCAACTTGAGTAAGAGGCTGTATGTGTTGAGGTCTTGCAGATGAGGGAAATTCTCCACTGAAGTACCAAGTAAAGGTGCTGTTTGGTTTATTTGTTAGGAAATGATCACATCTGGGGACCTGATCAGTATTAGCCTACAAAAGATAGGGTTACTCCTCTATTCATCCACCTTCCCTTTCCTCTTTGACTTTCCAGAAATGGAGTAGAAATAGGAAAGCGTGCATGTTGGAGTCTCTGTGACTTCAGAAGGTGTGATTAGAGTTCCTCTTTCTGAGCCATAATGGAAAGTTAAGTTGCTATTTAAGTTCAGAGGCTATTTACTAGATACCTAGTACTTGCAAGATATGTATGGATCACATTTTAGAAGTAGGCCCTCTGAGTCAGAATTGGCTGCTGTTGCAGTTGCTGTCATCCTTATAACATTGCAAGCTGTTATCCCTGACGTGGAGATGACCTTGGCTTGGAACATGGAAGCCTCTACTACAGTAATGTCTTTGCTATGACCTTTGGTTTTGGCTTAGATGTTCAAGGCAGGAACCTTCTTGGCTCCCAGATCAAGTTAAGATCTTGCTGCCATGTGTTTCTTAGTACTCTGGCAAATAAATCGGTGTCGCTGCTCTGTCTCCTTTTGCCTTGGAAGTTGCTGCTGAACTGGATGAAAAGAGAAGGCAGTCTTGCACATCTTCACTCAGCCTTGTACCCCGGTGGTGGGTGGCTACTAATGCAGGACTCTGATGGGAGGATGGACTTGAGAGTATATAGCAGAACATTTGCCATCAGAAGCAGTGTCTTAGAATCCCTTTGTTAAGAAGAGCCACAGCACTGCTACGAGGACACGAGAGGTCCAGTAGTATTTTAATGTTACTGTGGCATGGGGTCCTCACAACCTGGTGGTGTAACTGAGGGAGGGAGGGGAAGGAGGGCAACACATCTCCTGGGAGGCCACTTTTAACAGTGGGTGGGAGAACTGTTCCTCTGCTTCTAGCACACGAGCGCCTGGAGTGTCTGAGGGGCAGTCATCTCAGTGTTGCTGGCTCTGTCAACATAGCAGTATCTTATTTATTTATCCTGACTTGATGGCAAAGTGAAATGACAGACATGAATGAAAGCAGATGCGGTCACTGTGAACTTCTGTAAATAACAGCAGAGGTGTCATTTTCACATGCCAGGCTTTAAAAGTGTCTCAAACTTTGCAACAAGAGTTTAGGTAATGCTTTACTGTTGCGTTTCTGGGCTTTTATTATCTTCTATTAGGAAAAGCTACTTGAAATTGTGTCCTCCTTTCCCTCGAGGATTAAAAAGGTAGCTCATCCCACAGCTTCATTTTGTTTGGTAATGACTGTTTTCCTTTCTCCCCAGAAACAGAATGTGCTGAAGATATGGTATCTACTACTGCTATAGTGCCTACAACTCCTAAACAGACTACTAGCCAGGTTCCAACAACTAGCCCAGCACCAACTGCATCCCCCCCAAATCCTGCAGTTGGTAAATACAATGTGACTGGTCCAAATGGAACCTGTGTACTTGCCTACATGGGGTTACAGCTTAATATCACCTATCAAAAAAAAGATCAAAAGGTACATTTTTTTCTTTTTTCAAAGCCTTCAGATTCCTTCTTTGGGGAAGACTTGGTAAATTATTATAGGCTAACTTGTTTCTTTAAAAATCCTAGTTCTTTGTAGTGTTCATCCATGATTGTCCTCTTATTTGCATTGCTTAACTTGGACTAGACTAGTGATGATTCAAACACTTCTCTTCTACTGAAAGTGGTCATTAAAGATTTTTCCATTCAGTAAGAGTACTAAACTTGTCTGTCAAATCCAGTAAGTGTATACAGTCATTCCACAGAAGCAGTAAAAATTATCAAGATATGGGTAGGGAGAATCCTATTATCAAAGATGCTGTCTAAACAAGATTTTTAAACTGTTAAATAAAATGCAGGAATTTGGCTTGAGGCACCTGAATGAAAACGGTGAATGACTATTAGAAGGGAAAATTATTACTACTGTAAAACTGGATCGGCTTGTGACTTAGCTATCTTCCAGCCAGCACCGAAGAGGCTTGGGTTTGACTTTAATGCTTAAGAGCTACTTAATGGCTGATTTTTACATAAACCATGTAGCATTTTTGTGGTTAGATCTTAGCCCTGGCACAGGTTCTTTCCCTCCATTGTTGATGTAAAGCCAAGCTCGCCAACCCCATGGACAAACCCATTACCCGCTAACTGGTCAGGCAAAGCTATGAGTAATCCCAAAGGGACTGCTGAAGGCCCTCAATAGGAAACAATGACCAAGAGTCAGCAAACCTTTATGTTCAGTAAAGCTTTGTTGTATGGACCTTTGATCACAAGCTGCTTCTTCCTGTCCTGTGGCTTAATCTGAGCTAAGCAGGACAAGTGCAGGCAAACAAACTGCACAAAAGCAGCCATAATTTAAGTTGGATCTCAGTGATAAAGGACCTGGTGTGCAGAGGGTGGTATCCGTATAGGATTTACCTGCTTAATGCTGTATGTGGTGGTGCAAAGGAATCTATTGCATTTATTGATGATGGTTACTGAGAGGTAACATCGTGAGCACTGATAGCTGGTGTGTGGCTGTACAGAAGCTGGTTATGATGGCAACTGTGTTTTAGCCACCTTAAATGTGTGAAGTTCCCTAAGCTTCCTGCTGTAGCATGGCATTCTAGCTCTACTGTAACAGCTGATTTCTAGTGTAATGACCAGTGAGGAGGTGGCAGATAGGTTTTCCAAAGTCATATGAGGATCAGCTAAGAGCTATTGAAAGGTTTCTATCGGATTGTTTAGCAAGTGCATTTAACCCACAGCCTTCTGCAGATACAGGATGGTATAATCGTGTACCATGGGCAAAGCTAGAGCATTTCGAACTGAAGTGACTTGCAAGATGATCATGCTTACGGGTGGTTCCCTTGATTGCTTCTCCATTGTGTCAAAGCAGTTTTTTATAGCTTGTTGCCTCTGTGTAGTGGTGGTTACTGTTTTTCCTTATGCTGCTAGGACCAAAGAAGTTTAGTGGGGAGAAAGCAGCAGGTTATTGGCAGCAGCCAGTCAGGGCTGCAGAAAGCTTCTAGGTGTGCAAAGGTGTCTTTTGTTCTCTGTGCCAGCTGGTAACTCAGGTGCAGCTTACACCAGCCTGCGACTTGCGCATGTATCTGCCCAGTTGCCTGTAACGTGTGGGCAAATACAGCACTGTATGCATGTGAGTACAAGCAAGCTAGAAGTCGACTGAATGTATGGTGACGTGTTAGTCTCTTCAAATGTCATAATTGATTCTCTTCTCTCATAGATGGGATTGGATTTGCTGAATTTCATACCACAGAATACCACTTCTTCTGGGAGATGCGACAATACATCTGCCTTCTTGAATTTGACTTTTGAGAAAACAAGGGTTATCTTCCACTTTGTATTGGTAAGAATCTCTAGACAAAGCATGTAGGGTCTGCAGGACTTTTCATGTGGGAAAACTAATTGGGGCAAGTACAAGAGAAAAACGATGCAACTATAGGAAGGGGAGTAAATAATTCCTTCGGTTTTAATTCTAGGATTTAGAGGGTTTAATACTTGGTAACTTGTGAGGAAAGAATACATACATGTATATATGCACACAGACATATGTCTACACAGAAATCCATTTTGTTTAGAATGGGAATTTCTTTTAAGATTGTATTGCCTACTCTAAAGCTTCTTGCCCAAACTGAGAACAGCCTGTGACAAGTCGGCACCTCATCTAGTTGTGCAAGTCCGGAACTGGATTGAAGTCCTCATTAATATTCTGTGTACAGCCCAAAAGCCATGTGTGCTTGTCTTATGGTCTCCTACGATGGTTGGGAATCATGTTTCCCACAGCCCTGCCCCAGTGCTGTATGAGAGCTGTGTACCCTTGAGGACTGAATCCACTGTGTTTGTCAGAGAGCTTCATGCTCCTTTTAGTACTCATGGGATTGATCAAATGCGATCACCTTGACCTGTTGCTATTAAATGACTCCTCACATCTGTGGGGTACCAAGCTGCTTTAAAGCTGTATCTGTAGTACAGGTGAGATCCTTGCACTAGCCTGGTTACACTACGGGTGGGACTATGCCCATAGTGTGGAAGTCAAGGCAGCAGTCTGAGGGGTGACAGTCCCCCTTTCTCTGCCCCCCTTCCTTCCCCCAGAGAAATCCTCCCCAAGGTGCATACCTGCTGTAGCTTTTCTCTCCTAAAGTGCAACTAAGCTCGTCCTTTGGATGCTAATTCCAATTGTGGACTATCCTTTGAAAACCTTTCTCAAAATACATGCAGAATTGAACCTGAATGTTAACAGCTTATGTTGTATATCGTTAGCTTAAATGACAACTACTGGTTTGTTTTGTTTTCTTTTTTTAAAAGAATGCAAGTACTGAAAAATACTTCTTGCAAGGTGTGAATGTAAGCATGACTCTGCCTTCTGAAGCAAAAGGTAGGGACTTCTAAGAAGTATACTTCCAGTGACTACTTCTATAAATATTAAGGGTTGCCTGCATTAAACAACATGTTGGAAATGTTGGGGATGAATGTATCAAATTTAACCCCTATGAGCTTACAGCTCCTGCTCTTCAGGATTCTGTAATAAGACTTTCTATTACATAGATCCAAAGTTTGAAGCGTGGAACTACAGCATGAGTGAGCTGAGAGCTACAGTAGGGAACTCCTACAAGTGCAGTGCTGAGGAGAATCTCCAGGTCACGGACAAAGCCCTTGTCAATTTATTTAATGTTCAGATCCAGGTTTTCAAGATTGATGGAGACAAATTTGGGGCAGGTAAGAGGTTTATATTTTGGGGGAGAACCTAAGATTCATGAAGTACACTTTGATATAGACATAATATTCTGTAGTCAAACACCAGCTTGTGGGTGCTATGCTTAGTCTCTGCGTGCCCTATACAGATGTTGGGGGGGCCAATAAGGTGTCTGAGTTGAGGCTAGTGTGAGAAGTATGTAAAAAGCTTTGAAATAATTAGGACTTGTTCCTTGTGGTTCAGAGAAGAGTTAAGGAAGAACGTTAACTTCCCCCCCTAACTGTATGGAGACAGTTGTATGAAAGGGGCAAAGTTCTGGGAAGTTCCTGAGTCTTGTAGTTAATGCTGTCCTTTGTGACTGTGGTTAAAGCAAAATGGCTAGAGGAGGAGTCGCATGGATGTATTTGTGATGGCTAAGCTCGTGCATAACAGTAACAGCTCTTGAGAAGGAAACAATTATTATAAATCTCCCTATTGTGCATACAACTAGTACTAGAAAGACTTCATCCTGAATGGTCACAGTTAGTAGACTTGGCTTCCTTTTGGTTCTTGGCAAGCTAAGCTAGAAGTTAACTTGAGCCAGTTTTATCTGTGTGCTGAGAGCGGAAGCTTGAAGTTCTGGATATAGCCATCTGTTGGTGCGCTAGTGCCTAACATGGATCTCTTTCTCTCTCTTCAGTGGAAGAATGTCAACTGGATGAAAATAACATGCTGATTCCTATAATAGTTGGTGCAGCCCTTGCTGGTCTTGTTCTAATTGTTTTGATTGCTTACTTGATTGGCAGAAAGAGGAGCCATGCTGGATATCAAACAATTTAATGACTTGCACTAAAATTCAGTGTAGATGAAAAGCAATTGCAAGAGCCTGGGAAAAAAACCCCACACATTTCCCCTGAGCTAAGATTGATATTGTAAGGGAACACCTTTTCTTGCAAATTGCTGCTTCTTTAAAGTCTGCTTTATTAAATGTGAAATCATCTTGCAGCATTTAACTATGCACAAAACTTCTGAAAATTCTGGTGTTTAATTTTGCTAACTAGTTTAAATATTTACCCACTTAGAAACAAGCTAAAAGTTTTTTAAGGGTGCTTTTTTGGAATTGGCATAAGGTCATGCCAGTTAAAGATTCCAGAGAGGGATGTTGCTAATTCACACTGACTCAGTTTCAGAACTCTTAACAAAGGGAAAAGGTTCACTCTTCGTACTGCTGCCATCCAGTGATGATGATAATTATACTGATGATGCATTTAAAAAAATTTAGTAACAACTGACAAAATTGAAATTTAAAATCTAAACTCCACCTTGTCTCTTAGGTGTGTATTTTTTACTAAGCTTTAAACTCAATGCCTGGCATATGCAGGGTGTGAAAGATGCAATACTCAAACCTTACAGGAACTCTTTATGATTGGACAACTCCCCTGTTTGATATTTTTGATGCTATGCCAGCTTGTTAGGAGCTGGTACTTTTTTAAAATGGGTGTTATTTTTATTTACGTTTTTTTGTAAAGTGATTTCAGTCTATTCTGTTGGAAAGTCCAGAGAGATCCTGTTACTGCACATGTGTACAATATAGATCTCAATCTGCTGATTCTCTTGCTTTAAACTTGGCTGGGGGGTTGTACACTTTAAGGATCAGTTCTTATGTATGCATTGCCTGTAACAATGCTAATAAAGACACTTTTTTTCTGTATATCTTAGTGTTGCTGATCATTCTTAAAAACATTTGACAGTTTGGTAAGTGCTAAAGTCTTGGTTTGGCTCTACTTGGGAAGCTTTAAACAATCCTTCGCGTGGGGTTTTGTTAAACAAGTGCATATTTGTTTTCTCTGGGGCACAAAGGTGAGGCTTAACTGTGTATGCATCTTCAGAACAGTCATAGAATCATTTAGGTTGGAAAAGACCTTCAAGATCATGAAGTCCAACCATTAACCATGCCCACTAAACCATGTCCTGAAGCACCCTGTCCACTCGCTTTTTGAATATCTCCAGGGATGGTGACTCAACCACTTCCCTGGGCAGCATATTCCAATGTTTGACAACCTTCTCAGTAAAAAAATTTTTCCTAATATCTAACCTAAATCTCCCTTGCCTCAACTTGAGGCCATTTCCTCTTGTCCTATCTCCAGCCACCTGACTACAACCCCCCTTCAGGTAGTTGTAGAGAGTGATAAGGTCTCCCCTCAGCCTCCTCTTTTCTAGACTAAACAGCCCCAGTTCCCTCAGCTGCTCCTCATAGGACTTGTGCTCCAGGCCCCTCACCAGCTTGGTTGCCCTCCTCTGAACATGCTCCAGCACCTCCATGTCTTTCCTGTAGTGAGGGGCCCAAAACTGAACACAGGGCTCGAGGTGCGGCCTCACCAGTGCTGAGTACAGGGGAACAATCACCTGCCTGCTGGGACTGGCCACACTATTTCTGATACAGGCCAGGATGCCATTGGCCTTCTTGGCCACCTGGGCACACTGCTGGCTCATATTCAGCTGGCTGTCAACCAGCACCCCCAGGTCTTTCTCTGCCTGGCAGCTTTCCAGCCACTCTTCCCCAAGCCTGTAGCGCTGCGTGGGGTTGCTGTGACCGAAGTGCAGGACCTGGCACTTGGCCTTGTTGAACTTCATATGATTGGCCTCAGCCCATCGATCCAGCCTGTCCAGATCTCTCTGTAGAGCCTCCCTACCCTCAAGCAGACCGACCCTGCCTCCCAACTTGGTGTCGTCTGCGAACCTGCTGAGGGTGCACTCAATCCCCTCATCCAAATCATCGATAAAGATATTAAACAGAACAGGGCCCAACACCGAGACCTGGGGAACACCACTTGTGACCCGCCGCCAACTGGATTTCACCCCATTCATCACAACCCTCTGGGCTTGGCCATCCAGCCAGTTTTTCATCAGCGAAGAGCACACTTGTCCAAGCCACAAGACACCAGCTTCTCAAGGAGTATATCATGAGAGGCAGTGTTAAAGGCCTTGCT
>NW_010972931.1:2664313-2832976 GCF_000737465.1 Haliaeetus leucocephalus
TCCTGTGTTTTGGACTTTGTGCTTGGAAGCAGGTAAAGCTTCTGTGTATTAGTAACCTGAGATCTGGAGAAGTTAACTCTTCCATTAAATTAAATGTCAGTATATTGGTCTGCCCTGCTAAGCATCGCTTTCTGAAAGTGCTGCTAAGATACTTGCTATAAAGACTCTGTAAATTACACTTTATGTTTTATTTTGAAGTTGGATCTTACCACAGAATAGGAAATGCATGTCTGTCGCGGTCTACGCATGTCATAATGTGCTGTAAATGAACCTTTGTGTTTAAAGCTTCCCTGACTCCCTCCTGCAGTAATGTTTTGGTGTTAACAGTACCAGCTTTGCAGGGCAGGAACCAAGGCACACTGAAACACTGCCCAGAACACTATTCTTCTGGCAAGGAGAACTGAACACGTGGCAGGAAGGCTGGTATACTTTGGACCATCTGCCCTGCTACCTTGAAGGTACCTGGAAACTGGATTTTAGCAGTAGTGGATAAACTAGTACTTCCTAACACCTGCTGATGTACTACAAGTATGGTACTGCTACTGTCCTTGTAATTCAGTACTCAAGGAAAGAGGTGTCTGTCTGGTACCGTAAAGGCTAGGATAGCTGGGACTCATACTGTTGAGCAGCTGTCATTACTTGTCTGGAAGAGCACTCATCTGCTTCCTCTGAAAAGAGTTTGTTTGGGTTTTTTTGCCCTGCTGAGGAATGAAAGAAACTTAATCTGCTGGGGGGCAGGCAGGGAAAAAGCCTTCCTTGACAAGGAATGAAGATAGCTTGGAGTAGAGTCTGGAAAGGAGTGTGGTGGTAAAAGGTGAGGCTTTCCGTGGTATTTGTTCAACAGGGAGAACAAAAAGCACAAATTGCTGGTCTCTCTTCAGTTTTTTTTTTCCTCCCTTCCCCAGCAGCAAGGTGAGGGAAAGGATTTGGCCACGAGAGGGCCCTGTAAGGACAAGGAAGGGAGGACAGGCACCGGCCCCGCAGGGCTGACGTGTGGACAAGGACAGGGACAGCGCTGCTTGTTTCTGCCCTGGGCTCGGGTGTTCAGGCTTGTACTGAGGTGCAGCTTTGCCCCATGGCTCAGCCCGTCAAGGAAAAAGTCTGTTCGTGGCTGTCTTTACAAGCGTTTCTCCCCAAAGTTGCAGGGACGCAGGTAAATGAGGATACAGCCCCTGTAGTGCAACCTCAGTACACCAGCAGAAGTACAGCATCTACCTTCAGCATCCCTTACAACAGAGTGAGAAATGCTACTTCCAGAGCTGAGTCTAATTACTTGTTACCTACTGTGCTAGAGCTAGAAAACCCTGAATAAGCATATAAAATACTAAGAGTGGTTATAGACAATTCTTGCTGCTGCTTTCTGTAGCCTGGACTTGCACATGTTCCCTGCTGCCTTTACCTGAAGAGCTGTTACATACTGCATAGAGTAACTGCTCGTGAAGATAAAGATCACCTTCCTCATTGCTGTCTTGCCCTGCACTTTGCCATAGTTATTGAGCTCTTTAAGTGATGGCAGTGAGGAAAAAGGAAGGTGCTTGTATTTTAGCCCACTAATGGCAGTCAGGAAAGAGGTAAGATATTTTAGTCTCTTCATACCAAGAAACAGGTTCTGACAAATTAAATTAATTTATTTTGTACAAATGATAATGGTGGCACAGTTAATACAGTAGGAAGGATATGTAATTTTATACACCTGTTTTAACATTACAAAATGCCCTGAAAAGACAAGGATGGTGACTTTTTTTTTTTTTAAAAGGAGCATCCTGACACTGACTGATTACATCTACTCCGAAAACACTTTAATCCTTTAAAAAACAAACAAACAACAAACAACAACAGAACCACCAGTTTGTTATCAAGTCTGACATACAGTACAAAGTGTTAACAACACTTACTTGAAAGTCAGGAAAAATTGGTCAAGTGTCAGTTAACTCATGGAAAGCTTGAAGTGTGCTTTAGTCAGTGCAAATAGAGGAATGTGTCAATTGCTGTAGTATCTGACCACCTGGTTAGATCTGGCAAGTTATCCCTGAGAAAGCAACTTCTCTCTGCAAGTCTCTCGGAGTTTGTTGATTGTTGCCATGGACAAGCTTCCAGGGTCTGTGAATATTTTCTGGGGGTAAAAGGAGAAAATTCTCAGTTAAAATGCTGGCTTTGGACAACATGCTGGAATTCTCTGAAGTGTGAAGTCCCTGCTTTGATATCCATAGTGTGAAAATTCTTACTGCTCTTTAGTCTCCCTGTAACAGGGTAGCATCTTCATCGGCTCTGCTGTAAAGACATGGTAAACCTGCAGCTCATAACAAGTGCTCTAAGTTACACAAAAGCAACAAGACAAAAGCTAGTTTGAATATAAGTGTCCAGTTAAACTTATTTTAGAAGGCATTTGTGTCAGTGGATAGCAGGCATATTTAAAACATATTAAGCCATCCTGGGTAATGCTACAAAAGCAACCAATGTATTTCTCATGTGGTGCTAGCATGGGTTGTTCAGGCTCTGGAACACATACATGCATAAAACATTACATTCCTGCTGCAAAAAAATCAGTCTTAATCCCTTGCTATACTACCTTCACTCTTCCCTGCCAGGGCTTTCCAGGGTAGTAATGTATATGGATGTAAGAATTTGAGGCATTTCAAATGCTGTCACACATCTCTAACTTTTTTTTCTTGGTTTGACTTGTTGCTCAAGAACAACACATTTGTTTCCACTATTTCATCTGAAACTTCTGACTGAACAAAACTATAAAGCAAGCTGCACGTTTATGCACTTTAATCTACAGTTCAGATGTGCAGGCCCCTCAGTTCTCTGTAGTTGTAACTGACAACTCTGGAGACAAGATCATAAATGAGCCAGTTCTGAACAGCATTCTGGTAAAAAAAGCCTGCATTGCATTGAACTAAAACCGAAGTTTTTGTTCAGAGGGAGGGAGGCAGGCATAAAATACTCAACTGTGGTCACCTCTACTGCTACTAGTATCTGTACTGCTGAAAAAAACCCCACCCAAACAAACAAATCCAAACCCCAAAGTATGTGTTTCAAAGTTACATAAGAACCTAACCTAAATTGTTTATTTAATTGCCTTCAAAGCCCCCTCACTACAGTAACCAATGCAGTTAAAATAAACTGTTTTCTTCAGGGTAACTGCAAGAAAAAGATAGTTGATTTTCTAGAACAGCTGCTGTAAAATATAACATAGTTAAAGGGGGGGGTGGCAAAGGTCCTTCAAGGACAAGTGTTTGTACCAGCCTCTGAACTGGTATTCTCATGGCAGTTAACATTTAACAAAACTCTTATTCTAAACCCTTTATGGTGTGGGAAAACCCTTCAACCATCTGCCTTCTAGATTAAAGCTGTACCTGTGATTGATTTTTCTTTTGCTCCTTTAATTGAAAGACTCACAAACACTGGGAAGTTAAGCTTATTTTTCTTCCGTATGAGCAAAAAAGAAACATAACATGAGTGAAATCCTACTATGACAGACATATGCACAGAGCTCTGACATGAGCATGAAACTCTTTTGGGAGTAAAAGTCACCTACTGGGATGTAGTTTTGTGCTCACTTGGCAAAAAATGGTAGTAGAGTCAAGTAGTAGGCCAAGCGATTTATGGCAAATGTTAGCTGCAAGAAAACTTGTGCAGGAGCACATTTTTACATTTCCATCTTCTGAGTTAAACTCTGAATCTAATGTTCTATACAGATTTGGCATCCAATCTATTAATAATTTACAAGAATAATTCTTAGTTTGCAGATTGTCATAAGACTTGAGCACTCAACCTCGTGGCGTTTTTGTCTGGAAATAAGAATTTAGTGCTACCTTTTTGTTCTAAACAGAATGCTTTATATTCTGGCACTATGAAGATTTATCAATGCAAATTTAAAATTCACTTTGTGTCTGTCTACTCTACAATACTCTATTACAATTCATCTGAAAAAAGCACAGGAATACAATCCATAGTTCACTGAAGGAATGCACTAAAGTTATTTTCTCATCAGACTTCCTGCCTTAACTGGTAAAAAGGGCAAAAAGAATTTTCTTCCCTGTACAACAGATAATGGGAATGGACTGCTATATATAGATTTAGATAATAAGTCTTTTAAAAAGTTCTTAGATGGGTTTGAGTTTCTTATGTAAAAACATTCTTCACCCTTTTGGCAATTTCCAGAGATACATTTCTCCTAAGTGTATCCATCTTTTTGACTGAGCAAAACATTTCCAAGTCAGTCTTGGTTTTAATTTGTAACAACAAAAAGCTGCAGAGAATTTACCTGCATGAAGCTGTGACACTCTGTTACAAATGTTCCTTTGGTGATCTGCTTAAATTTATCACAAATGTCAGGGAAATTCGTGGCTTCCAAAATAAAAGCTTGGTGTTGCTTAATTAATGTTAAGGCCACGCGGAAGATGATCTTTGACCCTTCATAGAATAAACAATCCCATATTCGGAGCACAGTCTGCAGGAAAGGAGAGAATTCAGATTACAGCTTCTTGATTTCCTATAGGTAATTATTGCTAAAGCAGTACAAATGAAATAACGATTATGAGTGTATATTAAGAGAACTTTGGTACCAATTACCTCTACTGGAAGAATATCAATGAACAAGCATATAAACCAGCGTGACACCACTAGGGTCCACATGACTCCATGTCTTTCCATCAGCTCTGCCACAGCTGGAACTTTCATTTTCACAAGTTCTCCAAGGACTTCCTGATCAGTTTTCAGGCCCAACATTGCAGGACTGTAGTAATCTTGGAGAGAAGAAACCAAAATTCAGGAATCTGTGGACATAATCTTTCCACAAAATTGAAGAGAATGTCCTGTGCAGCTGAGTATATAAAGGCATGTTTGAGCCTATGAATCCCAAGTTGAAGTAATTTAACCCATGCAACAAAGATACCTCCATTGCAGTCATGCAGCACTTCTCTTTCAGCTAAGGCTGATCCCTCTACGCAAACACTTCATTCATGCCTACCAAAATACCTTCTTTCTCTCTGATGTTTTTTACCAATTCATTCTTCCTTACCAAGGTAGGATAATCTCGGTAGTTTTTAACTGCTAACTTAAATTACAAACGTCTTACTAATACTTAAACAGTTCAATATAACCACCACCGCCTCCTTCCCGTGTTGGGGAGCTGCACACCTCCCAATCCACACAATGAAATAACGATTATGAGTGTATATTAAGAGAACTTTGGTACCAATACCCAGACAGGTAACAAAAAACCCCAAACAATACCTAGCCTTTAGACTGGGTCCAGTCATAAACTGGAAATGGAAATTTCTGAGAGTGTCAGCTGTGCAGGGGTGCTGGAAGCCAGATACCACCTCTCCTAGGGTGTGAGCTAGCTCACTGAGTTAAGAGTTTTTCCTTTTTTCTCTGACCTAAGGAAATCCTACTTTTCATAGAATAATTCCAAAAGGCAGTGAATGACAGGTCCCTCAGGCAACATCTCTTCTGACTTAATTTATCCGCAAGACAGGTTGAAATTAGACCTACATCTCCTACACTGCTGGTCACTGCACTAAACCATTAAATCCAAAATTAAGAACAGTGGAGCACGCTACAACTGTTACTCCACAGCCTGTTTGACAGGGTAAGCATTTTCATTACCAAGGCGCAGACTGAATAACAAGCACCTCAGTTCTATGAACAAGTAGTTCTGGGTATACTTAAGGGAAGAAAAAGATTATTTTAGTTCCTAAGAGTTCAGATGGCCCAGCAAGGGACAAGAATTACACAGATGTTTAAGGAATTCATATTTGGGGTTTACATGTAGACAGAAACATTTAAGCTGGACTTGATGGCTCCAGCCCTGGGAAGCAATCCTTGACGGTTCAGTAGTGTTTTGCTGACAAGACCTGTGTTACTAACATTATTTACTGAAAGAAATAACTGGTAACACAAGCTCTTTCCTTCCCTGATTCTGGAAAGCTGCAATTCAGGTTTCTCTAACTTAGCTGGTTTTGCCAAGGTTCCCAGACACACACAGCACAGGCCAATGGTTCACATGAAAGTGAAGGAACTGGAAAGAGCAAAGTCCATTTGTCTGAAATAATTCTAATAAAACCTCCCTGTGCCACAATTAAGTTTAGGAAGATGTCCAAATTATGCAGTGCCATTTCTAACCACTTTAATTTCTCTAATGAAGTCACAAGAGCAGTTTAATATTCCACTCTTTCCTGCGTCAATGGTTTTTTTTGAACAGACTTCCCACCCCAGGAGCTATTTGCTCTACATTTGTCCTGTCCAAACTGCAGAACATCTACAGGAGTTTTTACGGTACTAAGGAGCATCACATTCAACCTTTAGGAATTTAGCTTTTTGTCTGTGATCCTTATTTTCTTTGCTCCCACTGAAGAATGATAGGTAAAACTCCTCTACAGACATAAGAGTCACTGCCACTACATACACTCCTTTAACCATTTGCTTTTCAATTGCTGTAGGAAAAGCTCTGAGAGCTAAAGCACAAGTAATCCCATGAAAAAGCGTACTAAAACCAAATGGAGTCACACCATGACCTCAAAGCCAACACAAAAATCTCTTTCCCCATATTTTGTGTTAGTCTTGTGCTCATTTGTGAACTGGAATTCAGGTAAAGTAACATTAACTGGCTGAGTAAACCTTTCTAAACTGCTAATTTAAGTGAAAAACAAATCACATTTCAAATAACAGAACAAGCCTTCTTCCCTTTCCTACCCTTCCTCCTCCTCTCATAAATCCACAAGCCTTTTTCTTTTTTCTTTTTTTGTGCTCCTGAGACATGCGAGTAGTTAAAACTTCAAGTTACCACTGGTGAGTGTCCTCAGGAGGAAGGACAGCAGCCTACACGCTCTCTGCTCTGCTGCAATCACCCGATATGCTGAAATCAACAGCAGCTGCTATTTTTAATTTGTACAGCAAAGTAAATGTCAGGATCTCAGTGAGAACGCAACCCGACACCCACCCAGCTTTTTGAGAGCTGGCAAGTAAAAAGTTAACAACTAGGCAACTTGGATACGTCACTCCTTGAATTACTGAAGCAGCAAGCAGCTGGGAAGCCTTGGCGTAAATTAAAATTTCATTCAAGTTTGTTAGATTGTACTGCTGGACAGAAAGGAAAAAGGAACTATTCATCTATCTGGGGCAGCCTCCTGCCACTCCTCGTGGAGCAGGAGCAGCTCCCATGTGCCCTGGTACACAGCACTGCAACATTCAGCCCAGCGCCGCTGCAAAACAAGCGTGAGGAGTGATTAACGATTTTATGCAAATGCCAATATCTGAATAGCAGGTTTTTTCGAGGATACTAGCTGCCAGTTCACAACAGAAAGAAGTGACATGAAAAGAATCTGCATCCAAGACATTTTTATATGTAATTATTATACATTAATTATAGTTACTGTGGATATTAATTATAATTGTTACATGTAATTAATATGTAATTATAATTTAATGTATGTAATTTTACTATATATATACACTTTTATACAGAAATGTGTGTATATAAAATTAGCTCCTCAAATTAGGAAAGCCACATTTCCAATCCTCCAGAAACATTCCTACAGGACCCCATATTTGTGCAAAACTTACCACAGATCATTTACAAGGAACATAACGGCATTGCGGTAGCCGAGGGGATAGCCCAGACCTAACTTTAGGGCTCTGACATCGATCTTGGAGGGCAGCGTTCCCCCCGGGGGGGAGCCAGGCCTCCAGGCACAGCCAGCAGCACCCACGCCTGCACTCTGCCCGAGGGACCCGCACCGAGCCGTCGGGGTCACGCAGGGATAGCCAAAACTACACTGGCGAGTCGGAAGAGGATCCAGTGTCACGCTCGAGCCACCTTTCGTGGTCCATGTCTGATCTCATTAGCGAAAATGATTTTGTAACTCAGTTCGGTGACTTAAGAGCTTGGTAACATTTAACCTACATGGCTCTTCTGTTCTGCTCTTACTTGCTAGGGATGCCCAGTCTGAGCCTTCTGGAAATGTCCCCTCAGCAAAAATCCTGCAGCTGTCCCTTGCTGCAGACGTTTCACTGTGTGCCCTATTTTTCTAATCTCTTATAAGTGGCTGCTCTGCCCAGAATCTCCCCTAAAGTCAAGATATCCTTGTTTATAAACAAGTCCATGCAAGCCTAATCCTCCCCCATATCACAAAGCTGTTTTTCACAAGATACTGTGCAGAAAATTATTTTTACTCACTTCCCATCAAAATACATTAGCTTTATATTGCTTCCATATCTTACAATTTATCTGAAATGTCTAGATTTGCATGATCCACATTTAATTAGCGTATTAATTATTTTTCCCTCTCAATAGTCTGGCAAAATACTAAGCAGCTGATGACCCAGAACGGACCTGAGTCAGTAACTGCTCCCAATCTGCCACTTACTAATTTAAAAAAAAAAAAAATCAAACGTAGGCTAATTATATTGTGCATCTATTGATCTAGGTGGGCTTATAGGAATGTCCTCCGACAATATATCATCCCCCTGGAAAAACACATAGCCAGATTGCTTCCTTTTATTCCTCAAATTGTCAAACAGAAGTGATAATGTTAACACTTAGGTGACTGAACACTACATTACTTTTCATCGCATCTTCTGGAAGGCAACAAATGAAATACTGTATTATAAATTATTGTTATAATATTCTATTATCAAATTATTATTATTAAATTCCAGAAAAAAAGTCTAGATGAAAGTTAAGTTTCCCAATATGAAACCACATTTCCAAGCTCTTCTGTAAACTGGTCCTAGGCTTTCCTTACTTTCCCCTCAGCTTTCCTTTGTCTGTTGCTTACCCACATGCCCCTGCTTTGCCTAGTCTGTCCGTCCTGGTGCCTGCCTGTGGATTTTGGATGCCTTGCCAAGAGTAGGAGTGCCTGAGAGTGTAGCAGAGGGCAATGCTGGCAGCACCCCACGTGGAGTTTGCCCCACTGAGTACCCCTTCCTCATCAAAGTCCTGACCCCGAACAGCAGTGTAGTGCAACGCAAATGGCTCTGCTGGGATCATCAGCTTCTCTTCCTCTTATAGTCAAGCAGCAAAAAGGAAAAGCCAGTGTCACCAGCTGCCAGGTATTTTACTGCTACTGTACAACACAGGTGACTAGATGAAGGGACTTCTTCCCTTGTTTAAAGGGCTTTTTGTTACTAACACTGCACTGACCGTGGCATCCTGTCACTGAGCTTGAAACCTGTTCTAGCTCAGCATCTGGCAAAGAGATATTCCTTAAACTACATTTCACTGTCTTTCTATCACAATAATTAGCACCTCTCTGAATCCTACCAGCGTGTCCAGGACTAAGACATAACTGTCTGCTTGTGCTCCAGAGCGGTAATGAGATTTGCAGGAAATAAGGATAAAGCTTGTAGGGACTGTATGACCTTGTTCTCTACTACAGATAGATTAAGAGGTTCCAAAAATAAAAGTTTAAGAAGCAGTACTCTTACAGCCTTAAATTACCTCTACAAGTCAGAGCTGCAGAAGTTAAAAAAGAATCCTTTAAGTCTGTTGTGCATATGTCAGGTTAAATATAAATACTCCTACTGGAACTAACACCATATGAATTCTTAGTGTTACAGAAATACACAAGACAAGACCTCAGCTCTGCTGCTTATCTTCCAGCATTTCTAAGTATTATTTCAAGAGCCTATATAACCCAGCTGGGGACAAACTGAGTGATTTGTCTTGGGGATCCAATTTATTTAACCAAACTGAAAAATTAAAAATTAGCTGGTTTAACTTTTCTCACAGTCATAAGCAATGTAAAGTATTTTATTCACAAGAATATGTTTATAATGTCCATGACAGCCATGGCAGCTGGAATTAATGTTGTCTCTACTCCCCCAAACAAGCAAAAATGGTTATTTTTATACCAACATGCAACATTGAAAAATGTCTCCTTGCTGTAGCTGCATGATATGATTTGCTACCTGACTTCACTGGAACCCAGGAGACAAACGGAGCAGACCTCAATGCTGGCAGTCAAAAGCAGAGGTCACCATGAACAGAATCAGCCAACTTCGAGAAAAGCACTCAGTTCTACGTTTCAAAAGTCAAAACAGAAACAGATTCCACCACGTGCCTTTGTGGGAAAAAGTCCTTTCCTGTAATCCTTCACTATAAAACTTAGCTGTTTGCATGTTACTGAACACAGGGGTTATTTTAAATCATCTTGGCAGTGCAAAGCTTTCCTTTCCAAAAAGATCTGCTAACATAGCTGAGTTTATGAACTTCATGCAACACACATGGAACGAGTTTCATTGCTTCAGTTACACAGAGGTCAAACTAGATTATGACAGCAGTCCCTTCTCACTTTCAGAGCATCTAAATACCATTTATGCTATTCCTACACAATTTACTGACTCACTTATTCTCCCTATTGGCGACTCTCAGCCTGCTTTGTCCAAGAAGGCAGGGCAATGTTCTGCTATTTTATTTCTACCATGGGATAGTCCAAAAAGATGCAGTAGGTCTTCTAAGAATCTACATCATGGGCCTGGCATGAGAAGCTGGACAACCTATGTTTGGGAGGAAATCAGAAAGTCACAACAGGAAAAGGAGGAAAACCAAGAGTACTGCCAATTCTTTTTGCAATATCAGGCCAAAGTGACCTCCTGCAGATGTCCTGGCCAAAGTGATATCCTGCAGATATGTGGTTAAACGGCAAGCTGAACTCTTAACTATGTTCTTTTTAAAACAAATTCCTAATCATCCAGGGGACTGAACAAAAAAATAAAAATCCAACTAACAAACCCCAAACAGGCTCAAGCCATATTTTATTTTTCCTTCATCAAACCAAAATGAACCAGAACTTCTGTCCTGAGGTACTGAACTCACACCAGAACCAGCAGTAGCCATATCATTCACAATTGAACATTAGCTTTAAAAAAAAAAAACATAAGCAAGCCCAACTCATTTTGGATGGCAGAACTACCTTAAAAAAAACAAAAAACAAAAAACAAACAAATAGGAGAATGCAAGCATTTTATGGATGATTACTGGCTGCAATACTGAGATTACACAAAAATTAGAATAATAGCATTTTGAGAAATGATTTACTATTAACGACTTTTCAGCAAGCGCAAAAAGGCAATGTTTGATCGTTTCTACATAATCCTGTCTGCCTGTATTCATCTTTGGCTTCTGATCCCAAACTTGGAAAATGGACTTTGTGGAGCAGAAGGAAACCTTTGGTTTCCTATTTGCATTTCACACAGCACAGTGGATTCTGAGCAGATGTAGTGGCTACCATTTGGAAACTGAAGAAGGATGATTGTTAATTACAAAGAAAATGGAAAGAAAGACAAAGATTATATCCTTCCAGACATTACAGAAGGCAGAGATGAAATACAAAGAAACAGAGACTCCATGTGTAACCTCTCAGAGAAACAAACTGAAGTTAGCAGCATGTTAGAAAGCACAAATGCAACTTTCAGACATTCTAGTTATGAAGAATGAAACTGGCCAGATTTTTTTCTGTTTGTTATTTGTTTTGGTTTTTTTTTTTTAATACTCTCTGTTACATGCTGCTCAGTAGAGACATTTGCATTATTAAAAACTAGTCTAGTTTAAAGTTATAGCTACCAAAGCACTCTTGTACAGATTAGACACAACTCTGAGCAAAATGCTGTTGGCCAATTCTCCTTTCTTCCCTCTTCCCCCTCTTCGTATCCACTGTCATTGGAATTGCACCTTTTGTGGACAGTGTTTTTTTCAGAGTATCAGTGAGCTGATAGACACCAATGGACGTGGGTTATTCACCACTTGGCTGTTTCCAAACAGCCTGGCCTGACTCTAGTCATTTACAGTCCATGAACTGTGCCAGTCTGAAGGGTTACACACTTTGGAGAAGGCTGCAGCTTACTGGGTTGTCAATGGTCCCAGGAGCCAAGGGTTTTAATTCACAAAACACTCTGACAGAGTCTTAACACCAATTTCCTCCAAATGGAAGGGAAATTCATGAACAAGCATTGAAGATTACCACAACTGCTTATCATGCCTGTAGAGGAAGCAAACTTTTTCTTTTTAAAAAAATGAGTTTACAGTTGTACAGTGAGTCTTAATGACTGATGACTTCAGCTGAATAAGGATTCCTGGATCTGTGGCTTTTTTTAATTCTGCTGTGGGATTAGGAAGAATAGCTATTTTATCAGTTCACCACACTGACAAGATTATTCTTAACACCTCAGCACAAAACATAGCATGTATATACTCTCACAGTTAAGAAGCCCAGTGTCACATTTTCTTCTACAAGAACACTAGTCACACCATGGGAACTACCAAACACATTATTAAAAAGACTGGGACAGAAGCAGAAGGCTTAAAATAGAGAGCTGGACAGACACATGAGGTTCTGGCCTGATACTTGGAGAGGGAAACCAATCCAACCCTTCAGTCTGAAAAGAAGGGGAATGAAAGCCACAATCCTCTTACTTCAAGCTCAAAGAAGCTAACAAGAATTAATTTTAATCTTGAAGCAACAGGTTTTAAAACTATAAGAGGAACAAATGAGACTTCTCTACTAGCCATAAACTGAAAGCTTAGTAAAGCATTCAAGTCTTCTGGATATAAAACACATAATCAACCAACATGGTACTTCCCAAGCATCTCTCTGAAACTAAACAGAGTCACTTCTTGTACATTTAGGTAGACAAAAGTTACCACTATGCACTGCACATGATTTTCTTCATATAATTTCCTTTACTCCCAAAGGACGTCTCCTTCCACAAACACATTCTTTATGTAGCCACCTACGCTGCATATGCATTGTACTATATTTTGAAACAATATCAAAGCCTGCTGTCAGTGCTTCTTCATACTATGCCGTATTAAAAAACAAAAACAAAACAACAAATCTTGACAATACAGTTGAGCAATTTAAAATAAACAATTTTGCAGTATTTTAAGTTGCAAATATGATAAATCCAGAGTAAGCACGTTTTAGCTTAGGAAAAGCCAAAGTAATCCTTGGATATATTCACTGCTGAGGGAGAGTATGTCATCTCCGTATATATCATTAGCAAAACCGAGGTTAGAAAACTGCATCCAGCTCTGATATTCACATTTGAGGCAGGAAGTTGAAGAACTGGAAAGGACATGAAAGAAAAGGTTATAAACATCACTTACAAAAATTGAGCTCTGATAAGGAACGTCTCTGTAGAATTTATGCAAGCAAAATGAAAAGTAAACTTCACCACTTCATAGAGAAAACACTCTAGGCATTATAGCCTTTTCAATATAGTAAGAGAAAGTCTTAAAAAGAAGCAATAGCTACAAGTTAGGACAAGGCAATTCCCAATAAAAAGTATAGCAAACATTTTTAATAACAGTGATTTATAGTTTGAATACACTACTAGGAGTGGTGGTAGGGTCTTTCTTTCAGACCAAGTTTGGGACCTTTCACAAAGACAAGCTCTAGCCAAATGAGTCTGCTGCAGAAGGAATGAGAGGAAATACTACTGTTTCCTCAGCTGGCTTCTTGTGCAGCAAATCCAGTTACATTTCCAGTTTTATGAGTCTTGGTATTGAACACATGGATTACTTCAAGCATATGTATACATCTTATGGGGATTTACAAGTTAAAATACAAACCTGCATATTAGGATCTATGTTGAGCGCCTATAATGGCACATTACACATTTGTCAGCAATTACATTATGCTTCTTGCTTTCATAGTGACATATTCAGGAAGGCTGCATTATTAAGATTGTAATTGAACATGCAGAGCCCTGGCTGACTATTAGAAGGACAAAAAAAAAAAAGCTATGAGGAATGAAATAAGCTACTCAGTTTGGCTTTGCACCTCCGCTGCTTTAATTATGCAGTTAAAACAGGACAATCCCTTTAACATGGAGACAGTTCTGACAAAACTATAGTTTCAATACCACATGTGCACATTAGTGCTTTCACAGCTAGAGCCATTAGCTAAAACTAAAAAAAAAACCAAAACCAAACCAACCCTCCCAAAAACCCACACAAACATCCCTCCAACACGGCTATTCCGATCACATATGGCTTGGCCACTAATTGGTTTTTACACATCCCCCCCCCCAACCAAAAAGGGGGTGGGGGGATGGGGAACCTCTTCCCCCAAACCCACACTTCTGTGTTTCCACCACTCTACCTACCCTCCTCCTTTGTATGCAGCCAGGGAATTCTACTTTTGATCAGTCCTAATGGAACTAAGATTTCATTTGAAAAGTTTATTTTGCTGGTGACTTTTGAAAGGGATGAAACTTTGATTTACTGGTGAGATAAACAGGCAAATACCCCTGCCTGCACAGACAGCCAAAGGCTGCAGTCCCATCCAGACTAGCACCACAGAAGGCCTACTGAAGATACCTCTAGTTCAACATAATGAAATTTATATTCATACAAGGCTTGCCTGCCAGAAGGAAAGAGGCATACTTGACTTTTTTGGGTAAGTCATTTAGGTCCTGCTTCTAGTGTAAATACAGCCATATCAAGGAACACAATATTCTTCCGCATTTTTAAACACTATGGGTCCTTCTGCTGCATAGCTGAAACTTAGTGTGTCTCCTCACAAAAGTAAGGCTGACAACATGTATATTCTTGTCATATACAGGAAACTTCTGTTTTAGACAAAACTGTAAGATTTCTAGCCAGCTACCTAAAGCATACCTACTAAATATTGAGATTGTTCTTTTATTGATGAGGCTTGTGGCTGGGGGGGGGGCACGTATGATACATGTAGGAAATAAATTATTCCAAAAGTCTAAATATATATATGTATCATTTTAAGGAAGAAATACATCAGTTACTTCCTGCTTGCTCAAGTCTCCTGAATCCCCTAGCAGTTCAGATTTGTAAGTAATAAGCATTTCAGGCTTATCATGGTTTCTAAATACAGGCACATGATGACTCCTACATTCCACCTTCAGCTTAACAGGACACTGCATGCTTAATTCCTAGGTAAATGCAACTGACCTCTAATGTTCGAAGATTAATGCTTTCATCATGGCTGCTGGTTAACAGTAAACCATGTTGGAGTCCCATATTTCAAAACTCCTAATTATTCAGCCTACCAGCCAAGCATTCCTCTCTCCTAGTAGCAGACGTGATGTTGTACTTCAGAGGTGTGCACTGCTACAGCTTTACATGCGATCGCAGAGGAACTTTCTAAGGATGAGCGAGAACTCTGCCAGCTCATGGCCCTGTAGCTGAGTCCTACCAGACAAGGAAGATAAGCAAACAGTCCAGAACCGATCAATCTGTTTAAACTTTCTGGGTTGATGGTGCTATTAAAAAAAAGCTTGGTTATCAAAAACTGCTTTGCAAACATGAGGTCATGCATGTTATGCGTAGTCTTGCAAGGAGCTTTCCACACCAAAGGCACATGCCTGTGATGCTGAAGTCTTCTCTGTGAAAGGACACACTTTTCATCACAACAGTCTCCTTCACAGGCTGCAAATTCAGCTCAACATTACTACTATTCAGGTCTACTGGTGTCTGTTTTTTACCTGCACAGCTGAATAAAATGCTTCACGTGAAACAAAGTTCCACTCCCCTTTGGAGAAGCAGGTCTTAAAAGATGCAGCTGCCTAGCCAGTTCTGCATTCAGAGGCTCCCTGGCAATAGCCAGTCAGGGTATTAAAATAAATTCAGCCACAAGAACAAAATAAAGACATGCTTAACTGCGATTAAAAGCAAGCAGTCTAAATAGGAATATTGTAAAGGTAGTACAGGATTCTGCATTTCTCAAGTGGCCCTTCCCTTCAAACCTGGAAGTCTGTATGATGGGACTTTAAAGAATGTTAACTTGAAAGAGGAGGCTATACAAGAGTTTGATGTGTAACTATGTTATTATTCAGTTCAAATATTCATGTCTCTTACTATGCTTAATCTCTTATTCAACAGTACCTCCAAGTCTATGGCTGATACAACTGAGAACCATAGAGCGCTCAAAACAGAAATGTGTTAAGATATCTATAATCTCTACATGCAGACATTTGCCTTAACCAGCAGCCGCTAAGCTACCCACCAAAGTGGTATCTTGCATTGCACCTTGTATCCTTGCAGATAATGTCAGTTAGCTCAGTGCAGTCTACTACTTTTGTAACTACTTCATCATTCAAACTCTGTTCTTATTTTTAATTACTGATAAATAACCAGGCAGTACATGTGGGTAAAAAAAATTTAAAACCCAAAAGGCTAAAAAGTACCAGGCTGAAGGAAGGTTGTTAGATTGATCCTTGAAGAATGCATGTAGGCTACACCTAATGTGAGATTTTTATTAACAACGTTGGAGAAAAAGAAAAAGCTGGTATTTGTTAACAAATCCAAACTGAGAGATACTGTTCCATGTCAATACACAAGGCACAACAGAGTAACACAGTGAAAAGATTGGAGTAAGAGAGACATGATGATATTTAAAACAAAAAGGACAAGAATGTGCAAATAAAGTTCAGCAAAAAGGTGTTATGGATTCCTGTAAGCTGTGCAAAAACATCTGTTGACAATGAGAAGCTAGCAATAGCACATGCATTATTACCAAGATCACAAATCAAAACCAGAGTGCCACAAGGGAAGAAAGGCGAGGGAGATCCTACAGTTTTTCTCTCTCAAATAAAATACTTTCAGCTGTGAAAAGAGAAATAATGCCACTGCACCAGGCACTAGCAAATTTCCCACTGGAAAAAAGAGGGTGCCATTTTGATCAAGTTAACAAAAAAAAGAAAAAAATCAATTCAAACTGGAACAAGCACACAAAATAATTATTAGGCTAAAATGGGAACAGAGAAGAATTTGACTGAAGCAGCTTAGTAATATGAAAGAACTGTAAACTGAATCATACAAATACATGAAAGGTAAGCACAAGAGAAAGGGGGACTTTTTTTACCCCCAAAAGTCAGCATTGGCACAAGAACAAAAGGATATAAAATTGGCCATGAACAGACTAGTGCAGAAATCGTAAGACCTCTCTTAACCATTGAAAGAGTACTCTACAACTAGTTTTCAGTAAGAGTAAATAACTCCAGTATAATAGTCCAGTAGACTAATTAGAGTACAGCTTGATAAACACTGCTGCTTTCAGACTGAGAACCCACTGAAGGGGGGGGCAGGAGTGTTCTGCAATATGCAGGCATAACTGTCATGCTAAAGTGGTCCAAATTGTCAAGTTTTTCTTCTGTTAAACTCACCATTTAATCACAAATATGTAAAACATGACAAATATGCTCCTTAAATTACATACCAAAGTACCACAGTTAAAAGTTCCCACCTACCTGATGCTTTTTAAAGCAACCTCCCCAATATTTCCTCAACAGAACAAAAAAATTTCTCAGCAAGAACCAGCGAGGAACAGAACAGAAACACTAAGGCTATGCTGAATACAAATTGCAGACACATCCACTCTGAGCTCAAATTGAATCCATACTGTTTCTTGTGGGCAATACTGTCTGCTCCAGCGATCTGATTTGAATGAACCTGGGAATGAAAGATCTTGGTAACACCCAAAACTTCAGTTCAACAAACAATTCTCTTCCCCCTTGCTATGTTTAAATGAGATATGCTCCTAATCCCTCCAAATCCCTGGTGTAGCAGCTGACAGACACAACAGGCAGTAGACTACAGGCTTGCCTTCAGCAGAAGCAGGATCTTTCTGGCCTCACCCAGCTGTACCCAGCAGTGCTACGTTCAGCAAGATGAATGGCACGCACACAACTCCACATACCAACAAACCAAATTGTAATTTTTGCTGGCTCGCTCTTCCAGCTGTGCTAACTCCATTTGAGTGTAACAGACCAATTCAGTCAGAAAACCTCAACTGATGGGGTCCCATTCCCAAGTTGTCCCCTTCCTGTCAGTGGGTGGAGCAGTTACATCTTCATCATATCTTATGGTACATAGCTCCACACAGACCTAAAA
Source organism: Haliaeetus leucocephalus (assembly GCF_000737465.1). NCBI lineage: Eukaryota > Metazoa > Chordata > Aves > Accipitriformes > Accipitridae > Haliaeetus > Haliaeetus leucocephalus. The sequence continues at coordinate 2,682,189 of NW_010972931.1, forward strand.
AACGGTACAAGTGGGGAGGTGAGCCATCACTTAGGGAGCCCTTCTCTGTCACTTCCCCAGAAAGCTGCCACTAATGCTCCCATCTGTCACATTCTAAATTTTTCAATCAATGACATTGATTTGTGGCTCGCTTGGTTCATCTGCTGACCAAAAAAAATATGCTGTCAGCATCAAGGTACTGGAGCAGCTGTTTACTGTAATTAAATGCCTGTGGGCCAGGGGAAGGAAGCATTCACAGGGACACAGCAGAGGGCAGAGAAGGGATTTCTAAATTGTCCTAATTTTAACTGGCAGTGACAGGACACACTCGAAAATGAGGACATGACCTGGAGGCATATCTGTTGCGATGAAAGGGGAAAGCATATAGATTATAATGCAAACAGATCAACAAAAGAGCATCAGCAATGAAACTAAAGGAAAAATGTTGCTAATCAGACCATTAACATCCAACAAAAAACGATTGCCACTTTTCCCTCTGAAGATCTGGAGAATTTACAATGTTTCTCTGCTTGTCCAACAAAAAATTATAGGGCTTTAAACTGAAATGCACTGCCCCTTGCACTGTTAACAGAAGGGCAGTACACTTACTGAGTAAGTTTCTTTATGGATACAGTCTGCCTGCCTGCCTGATTCTCTCACATATACACACAAAAAATTTCACTGAAATTATGCCAATTATTTTATCTGTCATGCTTTGAATTGTATAAATGTACAATTCAAGCATGATATAGGAGGGTAGTGGGAATAAAAGGGGGGGGGATTTAAAAGAAAATTGGGGGGGGAAAGAGCATCAGCAACAAGTTTTCTGACAATGAAGCATTTTACTACTCAATACAAATATTTTTACTACAGAAAAGATTCATACTACCTTACTTGGGCTCTTGTTGAGGCACTCAAGCTGGAAGGGACACCTCAAGCTCTCTTAAAACTGACTTTGGAGGGGAAAAGGGGCACACTCAGATCAGCAATTCTGATCAGATATCCCCTTCCCCACTATCAAAGAAACATAAGCATGCATGTTTCTAACTTCAGCACCTTAGATGGATGTCTGTATTGGATGTGCTGAACCCAGGCCAAAGTCTGTAACAAGGCTCTTGTTACAGCGTAGTAAAAATATATCTATAAACAGGGTAGTAAAAAAATATATATAAATATAAATTAAGTAAATGTACATCTCCTTTACACACAGTAATTGCCTTTCACATTATGAGTTTCTTCTCATCACCAATGCTACTGGCATAAGATAAATTCAACAACTAAGAGGGAAGTCTAAGAGCAACTTTTGTCATTTAGGTATCAGCAAAGTATAGAAGTAGTATATACAAGAAGAATTAAAGGTTTTATGACAAACTAACATAAGCTCCCTACCAAAAACAATGAATAAAAAATTCTGAATCTACTCCCTTGCCCCAAATAAAAACGTATAAGACTATAAAAAAGATTAACAGCAAAAGTTGCCACACCGCTTTGCAGCAAAACTTGCCTTTTACTGAGGGCCTTATTCCTCACACAGTGATGTCATTGGAAAGACATCCACTGATGTCAGCCAGTGGCAGGTCACATGGCAGACTGCAGCCCTCAAGTCTCCTACCTGTTTGCACAGCTTACAGCTCTCAAGGCTGAACAAAAGCAACAGACACAGCTGATTTCTTTAGACTATTTTTATAGCTTGAAAGTAAACCTCAAGGCTGCAAACCCTCAAATATTTGCAGATTGATTCAACAAGTCATAGCGCTCCTTGCCTGTCTCTACTCTTTCAATCTGCAAACAAAGGCCAACCGCTCTGCTCATATGCAAGGAAAACCTGTGTTCCTATAGGGTGTATTCACTGTAAAAGATAATTTCTTACAGCTGTTCAAAAGCAGTAAAAGACTCCCTCAGCTCTTTTTCCTTCTTTCTCAAAGTCTTTTCCTTCTGTTCAGTAAGGAACCAAAAATTATATACTTTTGTTTAATCTTAAACAAGAACAGAAAGAAGCAGAAATGAAAGTATTGACCTTGATGTTCTTGACCAGCACTTAGTTGACACTGTGATACTGAATTCAGCCTCTAACCACTTGGGATAAAGATCTGTTCAAAACTAAAACTGGGCTAATAGGGCATTTCAAAGCCTCCTTAAAGAAAAATTAGCCTTCCATTTTGAGTATGGCTTCACATTAAGGGTGTAGCTGTAGTCAGTCCTGTTCAATGCTAATGGGAATTCACGATTTTCCTGGTTTCAGCTGGGATATAGTTAACTGTCTTCCTAGTAGCTGGTACAGTGCTGTGTTTTGAGTTCAGTATGTGAAGAATGTTGGTAACACTGATGTTTTCAGTTGTTGCTCAGTAGTGTTTAGACTAGAGTCAAGGATTTTTCAGCTTCTCATGCCCAGCCAGGGCACCTGACCCAAACTGGCCAACAGTGTATTCCATACCATGGGACGTCCCATCTAGTTTAGGAACTGGGAAGTGGGGGGGGCAGGGATTCGTCGCTCGGGGACTGGCTGGGTGTCGGTCAGCGGGTGGTGAGCAATTGCCCTGCACATCATTTGTACATTTCAATCTTTTTATTACTACTGTTGTCATTTTATTAGTGTTATCATTATCATTATTAGTTTCTTCTTTTCTGTTCTATTAAATCGTTCTTATCTCAACCCAGGAGTTTTACTTCTTTTCCTGATTTTCTCCCCCATCCCACTGGATGGGGGGGGAGTGAGTGAGCGGCTGCGTGGTGCTTAGTTGCTGGCTGGGGTTAAACCACGACAACGATGAAACCATTCTTCCTCTATAATTAAATCCCAAGAAAGAACTTTCCCAAGTGTATTTCATAGGAGTATAAAACATAGCTGTGCCTGATGTCTGCTTCTAGTTTTAAACTACTTCACACATGTGGTGAGGTTCAACTTACACATGGGTCAAAACTCAGTGTGTAAACACCTCCTGCAAATCCAGAGATCCAGGCAACAGAACCCAGAGAGCTACTGCACTGACCAAATGTAGATACTGCCTATAGCTTAGGGCGTGCTGAATTTCCCTCCGGACTCTATTGACCAGCCTGCCTAGATCACCGTTGATTGTAACAGAGCTTTGACAAGAACTTCATATAGACACAAGACAAGGATTTTGACATTTGTTTGCTTTGTTGCAAAATCATGATGTGTGAAGTGCCCAAGATATCCCTGCTCAGAAGTAAGGGACACAGCAGAAACTACTGTGCCTAGCAGAAACTACCACCTTGCCAAATACCTCATGCTGCCTCCAGCCAAGCCACTGGGAAATCCTACTTCAGGTTCAGTGCTCAAACTGTGCACATTTCCCATCTTTGCTCTGCTCTGCAATCACTGCTTCATCTGTGTCTCATATCATATTCCTGCAACGAAAAGTCCCAAATCCCAGACACCTTCACAAGTTCTGTTCCCCAGCATCATACTGATATAGGAAGACATCTACCTAACAGGTACAAATTGGGAGTGAGAAGTAGGACTGCAAATTAACATACACGTAAACCACTGTGTGCTGCATCTTCGTCTTGTGTTTCCAGGACCCTAGAAAATCTTCAATCCATGCAAGTCTATTTTAACATCTAAAACCTCTAAAAACAGAGAAGAATACAAAGATAAAATAAAACCCAAGCTCCAATATACACATACAACTATACATGTTTTTAGCATACCAGGCAATATTCTTCCAATAAGAGCATCTAGCAACCAAAAGGACTCCTCTTCATTCTTTGTAATAAGAATCAGGTATCCAGCTATGAAGTTCATACCCTGAAACAGAAAGAAGGGGTTTAAGACAACTACAATTCTACAAAGCGGGTATATTAAGTAAAATCTAGCAATAAAAGCCACTGGTTGAGTAAGCTGTTAAAGCTGCATGATGACAGCTAACAAGAATTATTAACAAAGATCAAGGAGAGCAAAATTAAAAGAAAAGCTTAGTAGTCTCTAATTTACCTTCAATTTTCCTTTTCTTTTTTCTTTTTTAAATCCCAAAGCCCTGTCCCAATGTATCTGAAGACTGCTTTGCTCAGAATCAAAACACAGCTGTATTAGATGTGTGGTACAAACACAACACACCTGCAGGTAGACAGTGCACCTGCAGAAGGAGAATGCCTGACCCAAACACTCTTTAGTAAAAAGTTGCAGCTCCAGCAGCTTTTACAAGCTGTTGCTGCTTAACTCATCAACTGACTGTATAAAAATCATTTACTTCCACAACACCTCCAGTACTCCACATGCTACTTAATGACTAGTCACTGTAGCTCCTGCCTTTCATAGTGCAAATAAAAGGTAAACACCAGTGAACTACTGTGCATTTTTTAAGTACATCTTTTCCATCGTAAACAAGCTAACAATCATATAAGTATGGTTTTTTCCATCATAAACAAGGTAACAAGCATAACAACACAGACAGCACATCAGAACGACAATATACAAAAGCTGCCTCTGAGGTGCAAGCCACCCCAAAGTCTTCCTTTATTACCTTAAGTTACCTTTAAATATTGACAGGCTATGAAGGCTGGTGTTGGTTACATTGCCTTCTTTGGTTTCATCCCTTATTTTGGCCTTCTCCCTGTTCTCTCTCCCTCCAAGCCAGACTTCTCCAGCACGTCTATCGCCATAGGCAGCACCACTGCCTGTAGGTATCCTGCAGTGCTGCCAATCATGGCTGTGAGCCAGATGACAGCTACCAAAAAGAACATCCCTTGCAGTCCCTGGAAACTACAACTTCCACCCTGAACTGAGATCTCATTTTTTCTATTCGACAGATTTGACTCGCCTGTCCCACCTCAGAATGCCTTGCAACACTCCCAGAACATGGAAATATTAGGACACTGCACCTTCTCCAATGTTTCATTTTCAAGCTTTGAGTCACTACAGGAGTTGTTACACAAATGGCTTGGATAGACCTTGCATGGCCTTACTTGGTGCTTGGCCTTCTAGCTAGGAAGGCAACTATTTTTTTCCGTGCTGACAGTTCAGTAATTGCATCTATGGTGACAAGAGACTGGCGTATAATGTGGCACGCACAAAGAACTGCTCTGGAGCTTAGGTTCACAGGACACTGAATTTTGCTGGTTATACCAGGATAGGCAACACTGTACCACTGTCAGAGCACGACAATGCAAAGCCTAATACACTCCCAGATGGGAGACTTAAATGCCAGTAAGTACAATAAACGCACTAGCATTATGGAAACATCCCCTGAAGAGCCTTCAGTCAGTAAAAGCTCTGCAAAACACTTGGGCGGGGGGGCAGAATTCAATTTTTCACTCCAAGTTTTCTAGTGTTTACAGGGTCTCTCTTATCATGCAGTGTGTATCACTATATCTATCTTGATGAAGCCTGCTGCTTCACTAGCAGAAAAGGTGATTTCCTGAAACTCTGCTTGATTTACAACATGCCTTGGAAAGCAGATGTTGACCTTTGGTTTATGTTCTAATTATTTAGCCAGAAAAGATAACATTCATCCTGTGAAGAGACCAGAGGTGAAAAGAAATCACATAAGGCTTTTTAAGTCTTCTTCTGTCATCTCCAGTGTTCATAATGCCAAGTCAAAATGCAAAGATTAGCCCATTAAACAGTTAATGTACCAAAACTTTTTAGTAACAATTGGACAAAAAAATTTTAGGTAGAAGCTAGCATGGTCTAGAGCAAAAGTCCTATGAGGAGCAGCTGAGGGAACTGGGGTTCTTTAGGCTGGAGAGAAGGAGGCTGAGAGGAAAACCTTATTGCTCTCTGCAACTACCTGAAAGGAGGTTGTAGCGAGGTGGGGGTCAATCTCTTCTCCCAAGTAACAAGCAATAGGCCAGGAGGAAATGGCCTCAAGTTGCACCAGGGGAGGTTTAGATTGGATATTAGGAAAAATTTCTTCACTGAAAGGGTTGTCAAGCATCGGAACAGGCTGCCCAGGGAAGTGGTGGAGTCACCATCTCTGGATGCATTTAAAAGACATATAGATGTGGTGCTTAGGGACATGGTTTAGTGGTGGACTTGGTAGTGTTGGGTTAATGGTTGGACTCTATGATCTTAAAGGTCCTTTCCAACCTAAATGATTCTATGGTTTAGGAGTTGTGTATATTTGTGGGTATAACTACCTCTGTATAGGAGCCTGACACTTATAAAAAAGAGTATTCATCATTCTACCCCTTCTGTTATTATCAAAATATTAAAATTATATTTTAATAAATACATAATACTGAAAATAATAAAAATCATTAATCTTTTATTCCCATTCTTCAAGTAATTTCTGTACTAAAACTGGTTGGGATACACAAAAAGAATTTTTTTTCGTGACTTCAGTTTAGGTTTAAGTCCCTCTAAGTCTTCTCCTCTCCAGATTTCAATAAACATAATACATATTCTTTTAACTTAGTACAGTAAATACAACTGTTCCAATCTTTCTCAACTGACATGAGGTATAGGCTAGCACACATATCCTTGGTGAGGAAGGGGAGGAGAGGACTTAATAAGCGAACTGAAAACATATTTTGCTCATGACAGTTCCTGCTTCTTTATGATCCTTAAAGATGGCTGCTTTTTCCTTGACTGACATGAATCAACTTTTATCTTCTTTGTGTCCCCCAGGAAACTTTACAGTACTTGGCAGCGACAACAGGAGCTTTTCTGAGCTGCCATCCACGCAGGATCAGGTTGTATTTAATTTTTGTATTTCTTACTTGCCTGTCTATACTGGGAGATGGCACCAAATAAACACTACCACCCCCCCAACTACGTGATGTCACATGAATGCTGGTCTTCCTCTATTTTGAAAAATGTGACAGTGAAAACAAAGGAAATTGAGATCTCTTAATGCTTCACACATACCAAGGACTGTTTTGGGAAAGATGGCAGGAGGGAAGAAGAGGGAAAGGCAAGCTCTCTTTCTCTTCCTCTCCAAAGTGACTAATCTTGATACAACCATATGTGATAAAACATTTATTTGCAGCTAACAAATGGAACCAAACATGATCAAGCTACCTACAAAAAAGGCCACAGAAAAACTCACAAGGACATTTGAACTTGCCGGAAGTGATTCATTCCCCCCCAGGGCCATTTTAAAAACAGAAATAGTTTGTGGATCTGCTTCTAAAAACACACATTCAAATGGCCAAGAACAACTACCACTGGTGAAATGCAGCATTGTTTAAAAAACAGTGATTACATACCTGACAATATCCTACTGCTTTATTATGATGCCCATATGCTACCAATACATTGTAGAGTGTATGCTGCAAACATGGATCAGCAGTTTTGCGGAATTTTACATTATCTGGAAATGTTCTGTTCATGTCTAGACAAAAGGGAAAAAGACCAAAATTAAGAGCCATTCCCTCCTTCACTTTCCAAACAAACTTTTACAGCTCTTCTGAAGTACAACTGAAACTTCACTATGGTTCATTAAACTGTAGTTTTGGTGGATGGATTTTAAGAAACAGGTTTACCTCCATTTTGGCTAAAAGGCCATCTGTGTTCAAGGATAATCTATTCCTAGAAAGATTAATCCTATTACTGTACAGAAAACAATTTCATGCAGGACTAAAGAAACTCTCCTGCAGATTGGACTCTGTGTCTGACTGCAAAGGCTAAAATGAAAGCAAACCAGACATTTAGACTGACAGAAACAACATGTACCAAATTTATCTAGCCAAGTGGCATAATATGAACTGCGCCTCTAGGAAAGCATATTCTCATAACAAGTCAGATGAACTTTCAATTGACTTGTTCAGTGAACTTCTACCAAACAGCTTAAAGAAAAAAAGTGTCCTGTTCCTGCAGCTGGTGACTTCCACTTAAAATCACTGTCTTAGAGTTTTTTGAAGTTTCTCCATGATGTGACCATGAGAAAAGTTGTTTCTTCATTGGTGCAAAATCACCGAGAAGGACAGTGATTTTTGATATCCAAGCAGCAGAGCACATCCCAGATGCTTCATGCTCAGTCCTAAACCAAGTTAAGGACTATGCAATTACTGACATTTCAAAACATTCATTTCTTCCACACTAAACATGAATAGTAGGACTCGTCTCTCATTACAAAGGTCTAAAAATTAGACATGCACGTTTGAGCTAGTCACCCAAAATTCCCTTTAGTTGTTGGCAAGAAACAGGCAAAGTTAATTTTTTGGCCTACTTCACTTCATAAAGAGGGAACCCAAAGACACTAGTCCAGACTTGTGCATCTGATTTTTAGAAGCTTAAGTTGGGGAGAAAAACCCTATTCAAAAGTTACTTTGAAGATTTTCAAAACCTAAGATTTATTAATAAAATATGAATAGTTGTTTTGGTTATATTTAACAACAACAAAAATTGGGTCGAAGTTAAAAAAAAATTCAGTAACAGCACTACTGTACAGATATCTATGTCCTAAGAGTTATCACTTCTTATCAGCCTTTTCCTGCATAAAAGAAGTCTCTTACAGCTTTGACACAAAGTTGAGCTGTAAGCAACCAAAGGAAGAAAGCTCCCCAAAAATCACAAGTAGTGTAATGGAAGTCACAAGTATTAAAAAGTTATCGCACTAATCACTACTTCTTCCTTTTAAAGTGAACAAATCATTTACAGAAATGGGAGGGCAGGGAAATATTTCACTTCACCTTTCATGTGACTGAAAAGAAAAACACAAGGAAAAAGACAATTTTTAAAAGGACTTGAGCAACAGCCAGTTGTAAGGTAAATAAATCTGTTTTGTTTCCTTCTTGGTAGCAAGAGCAGCATAGTATTTGCATAATCAAAATTTGTTTTTTTATTAAAGTATATGCTAGATGTTACAGAAAAGATTAATGCTGACATTTCAGTTACAGCTCTTCCCCTCAGCTATGCAGAACAAGGGTGCGGGGGAGTACAAGTCCATCACACACAGAGCACAGACTACTCAAACTGAACTCATCTTTAATTTCACAACCTGAGGAAGGCCTACAGTTGAGAGAATCAGCTCCAATTTGCTTTCTGATTGCAGAGCATGTTTTTTTCCACAAGGTCTGGGGGAAGTTTTCCCTAATTTTATGAAGGATTTAAAACTTTTCTTGTATTTAGTAACAGCATTTTAATTTGGGGGGAGGTGACAGGCACAAAAAGAAGATACAAGAGCTAGAAGTCTTTACACTTAATAGAAGATATGGGGCATGGTCTCACAGGGCTCCTTGTGCCAGATTATTATGTTGAGCACACCAAGAGCAGGGGGTCTCGCTTCCTCTCCATCCTCCCCTTTCTGCCCCATTTGCATGCTCTCCCTCTTCCTCCAGCTATCTGACTGCAAGGTGAGGGAAGTCAACCCTCGAGCACACACAGACTGATATGTTTTACCATACTACAAGACAACTGCCAGAGACGACTTGAGGCAAATGGCAGGAGCAGGCAAGAGCTCTTCACTTGACTTGAGCGTTTACACCCACTTTAGTACATCAGTCCCAGAGGAGACATCCAAACACTTCCTTCTGCTGCTCTGCGCAGCCCGCACTCTGACCTGCTATGCATTAATTGTCCTGGTTTCAGCTGGGATATAGTTAACTGTCTTCCTAGTAGCTGGTACAGTGCTGTGTTTTGAGTTCAGTATGTGAAGAATGTTGATAACACTGATGTTTTCAGTTGTTGCTCAGTAGGGTTTAGACTAGAGTCAAGGATTTTTCAGCTTCTCATGCCCAGCCAGGGCACCTGACCCAAACTGGCCAACAGTGTATTCCATACCATGGGACGTCCCATCTAGTTTAGGAACTGGGAAGTGGGGGGGCAGGGATTCGCCGCTCAGGGACTGGCTGGGTGTCGGTCGGCGGGTGGTGAGCAATTGCCCTGCGCATCATTTGTACATTTCAATCTTTTTATTACTACTGTTGTCATTTTATTAGTGTTATCATTATCATTATTAGTTTCTTCTTTTCTGTTCTATTAAATCGTTCTTATCTCAACCCAGGAGTTTTACTTCTTTTCCTGATTTTCTCCCCCATCCCACTGGATGGGGGGGAGTGAGTGAGCGGCTGCGTGGTGCTTAGTTGCTAGCTGGGGTTAAACCACGACAATTAATCTACTTCATTCTTGATAGACATTAGCATCCAAAGGAACACAGCCTCAAACTAGTCCAGTTTGGGGAAAAAAAATATCAGAATTGTTTTCAAGCAGGGAAATGAACATTAGAACTTTATATTCCTAGATAAACCCCAAAACTATGACCATCTTGTGGTTGTGTGCATATCTGCTGGCTACAACCAAACTAGGTGTAGGAGCATGGGACCAGGGAGAAGGCCTTTGCAGTAAATTCAGATTAAATCCCAATAGCATTTTTTTTAGATGATCTCTCAGTGCTGTGAGATGACAGTGTTACACTGCTGTGAAACAAAAACAATAGCTTTCCTTTCTTGTTGATTTATCCCTGTGCAGCAACCATGAGAAGACCATTGGCTTGTTTCTTGCTCTTCACAGGTCTGCAGTATTTCTACCTCTCATTTAATAATACAAACATAGGCAGAAAGCCACATTAGCCTCAGTTTATAAAACAGACACCTGTTTTGGTACCTGGAATCACAATTGTCAATGCTATTTCTAGAGCAAAGAGATTTAAATGTGCAGTCCTGAAAACTAATGCTTTTGTACCAGTCTTGTGCTTTTTATATTTAGGGTACTTCAAAAGTCAGCCACCTACAAGTCAACCTTCTGCATCTTGCCATGTTGTCCTTTCTGTTCTTACCTTCATATCCAGGTGCTTCCCACACCCTGACACAGCACCCAGTAAATTACACAGGTATTTTTTATAACTAACATCCTATACTGCACTTACAGTCACTTCTTTGCTACTGCTACATCTGCAACTTGAGTAGCTTCTGCTCTGAGTATCTTCCAGGCAGGTATTTTATTTTTTTTAACTAGTAAAGAGCAGAACAAAAATTTGCCTCGACTGCCAACTACAAGCATTCGAAAACTCCACTGCAAACCTCCAGAATAACGAGGTTAGGTCATCAATTACAACTTGTAAAAATAATATACTTAAAGGGTATTTTAAAATTGTTGTAACTGGATATTTAGGACTCATCTTCAAGCTTTTCCCTGCAATGCCTGGAACTAGAAATTGTTTTGGAGGTTTGGGGTTTTTGGTTTTTTTTGTTGTTGTTTTTTAAGTTAAGGTCAAGTTTGCTATCAGAGACACTGAGCCTCACACCACCACCAGCACCAAGTAACAGTTCAATAGCTTGCAGCAATCAAGAAAGCAAACAGGGTCAGGATTTCCCACAAAAGAACAATAATGCCACTGTATAAATCCGAGAAGCACCCACATAAATTCCAGTCCCCTTCATCTCCAAAAGGTGGTATCAGAATTGGAGAAATTGCAGAAGAGAATGGCAACAAGGAAGATCACAGGTATGAAATGGCTACCACACATAGTATAAAACAAGGTGGATTAGAGCTCCTTAGTTTGGACAGAGATGCTTATGAGCAAGACAGCACAAATCTGCAAAATCGTGAGCAAGGTAAATGACATGAAAAAGGAGCAACCAGATTTTTTTTGTGAATTTTTTCCCCATCCAGTGTGACTAACTACAAACATGCAGCATATGACTCGGGAACTCCCCAAACCACAGATAACTGGCGACTAGAAAAAGCATTCTGAGGAAGTATCACTACACACTTTACTCCTCCAGTTCCTCCTTTAGCTGTTCTGGTAGACAGAACACCAGGTGAGGTAGCCATTCAGATATGAACTGATATGGCTTCTCCTACAGAGAGCCAGAAGAGCTGACACAGCTGTTCCCCTTGCTCTTGCACAGTTAAATGCCCTAAACTCACATGAAAATTCCCAACCTTCACTAATAGTTTAACCCCATTCAGAGAAGCTTATTAGTGCTTTGACAGTAAAATATTCACTGTCTCCAGTGAAGTGGCAATGGCTATTTTTCAAATTACCTTTCTGAACCCGTCAAACTAAACTAAGATCCTGCAACTACTATCCAATCCACACAGTCAGATCCTTGCACCAGCAGTCATGCAGTGCGGTGCCGGCTCAGGGGACTGACTGATAAATATCAGACCCTGGCTTTCGTGGCACCTACAACTCCTCCTCATGAAACGCGAGAGTGGAAGTGTGGATATTAGCTGCATGTGCATGCAAGAGGACTTGCAGACACAGACATACTTACTCTGAAATTCAACAGTCCAGCCTAAGGGGGGCTTACTGCAAGGAAGCTACGTCAGCTTACACCCCAGCCTTTCTGTAACCAGCACGTAGCCTTTGCGTTAGGAGGACAGCCACATTTGTATCCTGCCGACATAATTTATCCTACTAAACTTTACTATAATAGGGCATGAACAACAAAGCTCAGTAGGAATGCATGCCCTTCTAAATGTGTACATAAACTAAGCCATGAAAATTTCCATCAAAATTTAGAGACCTGCATTCTTTAAGCTCTTATTTTGTTATATTTAGAGTAAGAAGCCTGCTGTCTTCTACATTTCACTTAAAAAAAAAAACAACACCCCCCCCCCCCCCCCAAAAACTATGTTCAAAGAGCAAATAGATAAAATAAAATCAGCAATAAAGCCCATCAGTTAAGGATCAGCAAGTTAAAAAGATTGGTGAAAGGACAGTTTAGATTTATTTAGCTGAAACACTTTTGCTGCTATTACTAATCAGATTTTTCTTTAAAGATTAGACCATTTCTCTACACAGTCTACCTGCACTTTTTAACCTGATTATATCCCATTAAAAACATTCCCATATTGAAAATAAGTTCCAAGCATACACAAAAATTGTTTGGAGCTTCTAGGCATGTAAAAGAAACAGGACACATTGGTTCTTACACAAGTTTTAAATTGAATTTGAAATAAAGTCTTTGGTTGGCCTTGTCCTCCTGCCCCTCCCCCTGAAGAAAAAGAAAGCATGGTGGTGGTTCTCTTGTTTTTAAACTGCAGCATTGTCCTGGGTGATAACTTTACAGCTAGACTGTTAGGACTAAATACAACACAATTGCCTGAAAATTTTGGAAACTGCAGACATGAGAAGTGAACAGCAGCAAGATTCCATGTTTTACTTTAGTTTACTGTTAAAAACAACTACAGTGATGGGAAAACAACACAGGCAGAAAAACTGAATGTCAGACAACAATTCACACTGAAACAGTCCTCAGCTAAAGCGCACTATAAAATACAGTCAACAGGTGCATTGAGTTTATTAAACACAAAGTTTCCATTCACCTTAAGTACTTTGCTCTTTCCATCCGTCATACATTTGCATCATTTCTTCCTTTCTGAAGAGAAATCTATCACCCTAGAGTCTGAGGACCTTTTTTTTTTTTTTTTCCCCTCCAATAAAATCCTCCAACCCATTTTTCTTTACCCATTCCCTCATTTGCTCCTTGTTAGTTTTCTTTCTGCAGTTTTCCAATCAATGTAGTAGCTCTTCGAAAACTTTATTTCCTCCATAATTCACAAATAGATCTTTATCTTCTTCCATTATTCCCCCTGAAATATTTTTATTTCACAGTATAACCTGTGTGAAAAGCCACCTACTGTCATGATATGATCCTTCGTGCCATTGTCTAGTATTGGAAAAGAAACTGTTTGCAAATCCCTCTTGTAGCATTTATACCCCAACTGAATACAGTTTGATTCTTCTCCAGGCTGGCTTTGGAAAGTCATCTTAGTAGCTCCCTCTATGAATAGAGGGAGTATTCATAGTTAGAGCTCTACTGTTTGTAGTTCTGAGCAGGATATGAGCCTGAAGATTTCTGGCTAGTCCTCATATTCATAGGAACATGAAAGTTTATGCTCCAAAATGCCTTAGTAAGGCGTGTAGTCCCAAAAGCCCACAGTGCTGCTGCTGCTGCTGTTGCAGGGAGAGGCGGAGGAGAAACTCAGCATAAACCAAAAAGTGTTCTGATGGTTATGCAACTTGAATAAAAATCCATAAAGCCCCAGCTTTAACTACCTGACTTTTTCAAGTGGAAAAAGACGACAACTGCACCGGCTATTCTAACAAAACAACCTCATCATTGTGCTTGTCCGGAGCACAGCCCAACCTCTCAACTCATTAATTGGGCAATTCCCCCAACATCAGCTTCTCTGCAAAAAACTCTGCTGCAGCAGGTTGAGAAGTTTCAGGACAAACATCAGTTACATCAAACTTCTACTTGCTTGTCCTCCCCTACTGCCTCTTTTAAACACCCAGTGGGCCAGTCTGAGGTCTGGTTGCCCTAATACCCTGTCACCAATTTTGGCCACCAATCAATGTTTGCAGACAGCACATATGAAACTGGATTAGTAGAGGAGGGGTATTTCTCCTCCTTTACTTCAGTTCTTTCAGGGATTTACATTTAGTGTTCAGGATTTCATGCATCAAGTGGATTTCCCCACCCCTCAGTTTGTCAAATTCCTTTTTAAACTAGTTCATGCTTCTGGCCTCAGCACCACCCTCCACTAACAAGTGCCACAATTCAGTAATACGCTCTTCTAAACCTGCAGCATGGCAAATTTCATTCAGTGTCCTTGGTTCTCATGTTACAAGAAACAAACAACAATTGCTCTCCATTCACACTCTCTACACCATCTATAATTTATATAGGTCTATCAGCAGCTTTTTCTCAGCAGCCTTTTTCCTTGAGCTGAAATCCTAGCATACTTCACCTGCCTCATACAGACACTGTATCACATCTTCAACCATCCCTGCTGCTCTTCCAGTGTCCTATTGGGAAAGAAGTAAGGAGAAACAGACCCAAAGGCAGGTCTCATGGTACAAAGTTATCACTTAGGAGAAACATAATAATGTTTTCTAGCTTGTTCTCTGTTCCTTCCCAAATAATTTTTAATCTTCCTTAATGCTTTTGATCACACGATGAACCTGGAAAGATCTGTGCTGTTAAAGAGTTTATGGCTAATCTAATTTACATGTTAATTCAGCTCTTAAACCACTACTACAGAAGCTAAGTTTTCCATTACATAAGTCAATCTCTGACATTTAAGGACATAGGACAGATAAACACAGATAAACAGTGTATCAAAACAATAACCTGTTTTGATTGCTTCAACCAGCTTGTCATTCTTCTCTCCTTCAAGCAGCCTGTGGTAATATCCAGGGTTTTGTTCCATGTTGGCTTGGGCCCCACTCACAATCATCCAGATCAATGCACGGTGTTCATTGGGGATGCCTTTCCTGATATATCTCTTCACTGCAAAACAAGAAGTTTGGTGGTTTGTTGTTTGGGGGTTTTTTGTTGGGTTTTTTTGGTTGGGTGGGTTTTTAAATACATAAAAAAAAATCCAGCTGTTTTTTTCTTTTGGAAATGAACAACAGAAAGTTGAGACTTCACAAGAAAACTCTTGACTAGACATTATTATGCTTTCTCTCCTATGCTACCATTTAGGATAAGCAGTTCCTTCTCGGCTACATAGTATATTTTAGACTCACTCCTAAGTTCTTGCCACTCGGACTCCCCACACAGATCTCTAGACTGAGGCTTTCCTCCCTCCTCTATTCCCCCATTAGGATTTTGAATCCTTTCCTCTTCCCACCTTTCCAGATAGAGATATGAACAGTAAAGTTGCCCCTTGATCTTTGTCTTTTTTTTCATTCAGATGAGCACTGACTTTTTCTTTCCCTATGTTACCAATGGCCTCCGACATGATAGCCCTTTCCATTTGCTTGGTTATGCTCTAGCATAAATGGCTATTTTAACATCACCCTAGGATTTCAGCTTAGCACGTAACCACTGAAAACACAGCAGAAACTGATAAATATGAAATCTGTGGCTACTGTCTAAATGAGCTTCTGGAAGAACTGGAGGTGTGAGTAAGCAGCAGATGATTTTTTCCTAGAATAACTGGGGAAGTCTTTTCAAATCTAAAGTAGCTCTTATCTCCTGCATCATATTCATCATCAGGGTGTGCTTTGGCAGTGGGGTTTAAGCAGATGATTCAGTGTAAATAACTAGGATGCAAGATTGCAGGAAGAAGCATCAGGCTAATGACAGCCAAAGCAGCTTCCTCCTAGGAATGGTATGAAAAATATTAATAAGGAGCCAATGCTGCTCATTGGTTCATAATCTTAAATCAGCATTACCCCTTCTGACCCAAAAAGACAGTCAAATGTTTGAGATCCTTCTGCTTTTTCCAGGGAGCCGAAAATGACAAAGGAAACAGACATTTCTTACCAAATGAATGAGACTGTATCAATTAGAGTATCAATTTCTCCTCCCTAAACTCCATACCACTCAAATGAGAGTGGGTATTTTTATTCCCTCCCCCCCCACCATTACCTAATCTGGTTTTATCCAGTCACAATGATCTGTAACAGAGTGAAACAAGGTTTTACAACAACTCAGCCAGCCACTTTCTAAATACATTGCACCTACCTGGAGCTGCCTATCCTTTAGGAGCCAAAGCTGCTTACCCAGTGTCCACAGAGAGATCTGTGCATCTCTAATGGGCATTTCACCCACCTAAAGTCTGGTACTTTCTCTCAAAGAAACACTCCTACCCTCAACATTTGCAATAAACACCTGGTCGTCAGGGTACAGTTTATGTTTAGCTTTTCAATGAGGATTTATACTATGGGTTACAGTCTCTACTGTTCTAGCTGCAAAGTAACTTTAACTACAACCTTCTTTTAGACAGACTGGAAATAATTTACTTGTTCCCATGGTTATTTAATAATCCCCACTTCATCTTTTTTACAAGATTTTGAACTCTAATGCTCAAGAAATCCTATAGATGGACATAGCAAATGCAGGAATGAGTACGAGGAACCAGTCCCATTTAGGTCAACAAGAAGAAACGTTCGGATGAGCCTGCAAGTGTCTCTAGAAGCAAATTTACTGGCTAAATTACTGGATTATCATATTCTAACACATAATTCCAATGATACTTTTTTATGGAAAAACTGTCAATTCTGAAAGCATAGCCACCATCCACATCCAACAATACATGTTAAATGCAAGAGAAGCAGGGACAAGCCTTTGACACTGGCACAAGGGGAAAGCAGCCCTGCAGCACAGCATACACTCATTATTCCTCAGTGTCCTCGTTCTCATGGTGATAGACAGCCAGAGGCTTGTATCACCCCAGGTGACTACCTACCCCTGCTCCCTGACTCCCTGAGGAATGGAAAAGCCCTTTACATGGTGCTTTTCTTCCTCACACTGTTATCATACTTGCCAGGATCTGCAAACTGGCATACAGTAGCAGTGAAGTAGTTTTGAAAACAAGGACAGTTGCAATTTAGTATGTTTTATATATACTTATATTATTTATATATGTCATATTCTATACATAAAATTGTATTGTCTTATACAAATATGCATTTATTTTGTTTTCTGTAGGCCCTCTTCCACATTACCCTCAGGAGGTAAAAGGCCCACAACAACAGTCCACACCACAGAATATCCTCCCACTGTAACATGTAAGAAGCTTTCACAGATGAAGCCGGATTGTGCATGTGTCTCCAGTCACACATCTGACTCCCAATTCTAAACCAAGGCCTTGATCTCTAAAGTAGCACTGCTGAATACCACCAAGCCCTGAGCATCCACACGCAGAATCACTCCCAGGATAACAACCACAGAGTACAGAACTCAGTCTAAGCTTTAAAACGTGTTATAAAGAAGTATCTTTATGTGAAATTTTTGCCTGTGTTCATTAACAAAATATGAAACGTCCATTTTTAAGCAAACAAAAGCAGTCTTAATAATTCCATGACCTCTGACACACAGTGCCAGTTTCTGCAGGTTTAGAGTCACGCTTTATTAATATGTTTTTCTTGCTACAATTAGTATGTTTTCTTGTTACTACCCTACATGTTATGGTAGTATTCTAGAACTGGTGATAAATGCCCCAAGTAACTTCAAGAGAAAAATATGCAGAAAATAACATTTTCCAATACTGTGCACTACTTACAGTAACAAGATTTAAAAATAAGTAAATCACTTTAAACCTGCCTGTCCTTGTTTAATGGTAGAACATGAAAATTTTGGAGGTTTTTCCTTCTAGGTGAAGTTGTATTTACCTTTTCCCCCCATTAGCATAGTCTATGGTGTAGAGAGAAACAAAGTTTATGTAGGAAAAGCCCATTTAAAAACTAAAATGATCTCGTCCAAACTATTCGAAGAGTGTGATTTTGAGAAGCATCTCACTTTTCAGTTACTAACAATTACTGTTGAATGCTCAGGAAACTAACTTGGACCCTAGAGGAAAAATTCTACAAAAGAGCTGAAAACAGCATAAAACAAGGAATTGAAAGTTTTATTTTACGAATATACCACAGATACAAAGCAGATCTGTGCTGTAAATGTTCAAGTTACAGTAAAACATGAAAACTGACTAAGATGGGCTGGAAGCCCTGAGCTGGAACAGAAGTGCTCCTGCTATCATCACTGTTTAGTACCATCACTTTCACTGTATTTTATCAGTCTCAAAGACTAGAAAGCACCTTCTGCTACTGGTCAGTTTTGATGAATCCACTTACAGCCAAATTCTTTTACATAGCATGCTTTTAGCCAGAATTAAGCTACTTTGGGCAATTATGTCAGACAGTTGCCCACCTGTAAACAAGACAGAGCAGAACGCTGTCTTTTGGTCCCATAAAGGTAGCAGCTGAATGGAGAAAAGCAAAAATTAAGAGGATATCAGTAGTCAGAGAGAGAGAAAAAGAGAGAGAGAGAGGAGGCAAGTGACCAAACACTGACTGAATATTCACATGTGCAGAGGAAACAGTTAAGATAACAAGGGTAGAGGGGGAAACAAAATACCAGAAAATAACAAAAAGGAAGAGACTGGAGAATGCGCAAAAGGAACTGTCAGTCAATATTCCCAAGGTCCGCCCTGCCGGAAGGCTGTAATCCAGAACAACAGGATACACTGCTTAATTACAGTTGTTAGAATGTAGTCTAATTATTTTTCTTTACAGTAGAACAGAATTATATACATACATATCACCCCGGATTGGAGGCAGACACAGCAGCATGTGAACACGCCACATTTCCAGACTGGAAAATTAACACAAGTCATCACTTCTTCCTGTTCACCCAGACAGGAATTATGAGCTTCTCTATGTGTAAAGACAAATGGGTGTGGAGCTACTGAGATACCACACGTACAATGCTTCTCTCACATCTACTCACAGCAGGACGCATTTTGAAAAGGCCCCAGTAGAACTCCAAATAAAGATATGGATTCACAGATACAGCTACTGCGTTTGGGGCGGGGGAAAATGGCAAATCAAATATTCTTCTTAATTCTAGCTTATGGCCAACCTGCAGCAGAGGGGAAGTTAATCAGAACCAGCAGCTCCTGAACAAAGCTTCAGAGCAATGAAATCAGATCCTGAAGGAGGGAAATGCAGTGTATTACAAGGCAGACCTTCTGCTCTCTGCCGGCCTGCAAGGAAATCACTGCAGGATAAAGCACATGCCTAAAAAACTGCTTACATAATTCTAAGTGCACATGCCACAGACTTCAATCTTCATACTGATACAAGAAGGGAGATATTTGAAAAATCAGTAATTGTACAGGTTAACCAGTTCCCTTCCTCTTCCGAGGTACCAGTTGAGGATAATGTGGGAGGCTTATTGTTAACAATGTAGAATGTACACTCAAAACTACATTTCCTCAACATTATTTATTCCAGTCACTCTCCTTAGAGCTACATATTACATATATGCATGAGAATGCACAGTCTACAAATTCAAGTATCTTTAGCAAAAGTTAGTAACATCAGAGATGATGTACCAGCCCACAAGGGCTTGCTACAGTCAAGAGCCATTGCCTGTGTCCATTCAGTGGATTTGTGGTATCCCATTTTGCACTATCAGTAGTAGCGTGTTGGAGATGATTAAAGCCACATTAATGGTTACTGCCATTACGTGGCTAGTGGGGCAGCATGACCACCGGTACTGAAGCCTGGTGGATAAGTTGAGAGATTTGGTCAGTTTTGGCTCTGAAATAAGACCAAGGGCATTCACACTGTTTGTATCACAATAGCATTCTGTGTCCATAATGCTGGAACAGGGAACACAAGGGAAGAGAAATGTAACAAACTCACAGAAATTGCTAAAAGCTGCCACTGTCACAGTTCACGCGTTTTTAGAGAAGAAGGAGATGAATCAAAACCTGAGATTATTTTTCCACAACAACTAGAAGACTAAGTTCTGCAGAATCTCAAAATCCTCACCAATTCAAAATACCGCACAGTTATTGCTATATTCAAACTTGACACCCTAAACAAAAGCTTCTTTACATTTGGAAGACAGAGAGTAGAAGTAGCTACTTGCTGGTTAGCAGCATATGATCTAGCCGCAATAGCTCAAACCTACATTTTCTGGGATTCCTCAGCCTTAAAATGGACATACATACACTAAATACACTGTTATACTTAAAATGTCTCACTAGTTACCACCTCATTCTTGGTGCCAAGAAAAAAAACGACCCCAAAACAACAAAACCACCAGAATCAGCAGTCAACATCTGCACCTGAAGCACAGCTCTAAATATTCAGCTGTTACAGTCAGTGCCTGATTAACTTTTGCTTAGTTTTACTCACTTTAACATACTTACAAAGAACTCTGCCCCACTCCAAAAGACTCCCAAAAGAAAGCAAGATGAATAGCATTATTAAGAGCAAAGAGGAAAATTTAGATGCTTATATGAAAAAATAACCCAGAGAAAGAGTGGGAGGAAAACCCCCCACCCTTCAGTTTCACAGGATTCCCTGCTACCTTCTGACTCCTTCCATTTATTTCTCCACATCTCTCTTGCAAGATAAAACATTACTAGAGGTTTTCTGGCTTTTTGAAGTGACCATTAACAGTTCCATCAGCATTTTATTCAATGTTTCATCAGCTCCTGCACTGATTTTACTTTCTTCATCAGGCATACAGCATCAGTTCTTAGTACACACCTTTTTAGCTGTGAGGTGAATATCACTTTACAAAATGAGGATAAGAAGAGCTAGAAAATCTCAACAATCTAAAAAACTGTCAAAGAGTGAGCAACTGAGAGCCCTGGGGTTCAATACAGTGTCTTCTACATAATCTCATATCTTTTTAAAGAGAGCACAGAGCAGACTACAATACAACAAACAGCTGTAAAACGGCATCTTGAAGTGCCAGTGGCCGTAATCTCTGTATTATGGATGTAGTAAGTTATTATAGCATATGCCAAAGAAGGATTACTCCTTCGTAAGCTTTAAATCAAATCAATGATCCCCCTAACAACAGCATACTTGCTTATGTATTATTACTGTTTATACTACTGTTTTTCATTTGAAGACAAAAATAGTATTTAACATTCTAAAACACAAACCAATTTAATACAATATATATTGGTTCCAGCATAATGCACTTTTACCTACAAACAGGCGTACAGCTCACCTTTTAAACTCTTCTGTATACTGTTATTCCCCTTTAGGAGCTTGGACCATTTTATTGCTCTTCTAGTGAGTACCACTAGATATCTGGAAAAGAAAGCTTCATAGGATGCATAATCAAAGTCTTCTGGCCTTTCAAACCCATATGGATCAACCCTACAAAATAAAAAAAAAATTCTTGTACAAATGTTTCTACATACCTGCAGCTGAAAAAAAAAATGTGCAAGTATGCTTTAAATAACTTCCAGTTGCTATTTCTAAAAGCAGCTCAAAACTCCCTCCAACAAAAACCTACTTTACACAAACCATCACACTCCATTGAGCATATCAAAGCTGTGTAAGTAAATGAATTTAAACATGCACTGTTCAGTCAGTTTTACAGACTTCACTACTTTCAGAAGTAAGGAGTTTTTAGAGCACAGGGTCCATTGTGTGCAAAACTGACCCAAATTACGACCACACAGAAGTCTGGGAGGTATTTTTCTCCACAATACAGACAAACAGTTGAAAAGTATGAAGGTATAGCACAATAGCTCAAATATGGCCTGAACTCACTTTCCACACGGTTCTGCACAGAAAAATAACAACAAAAAGTGTAGCAAGTTCCAAAGATGATTTTTAAAAGGGGTAATTTCTGAAATTATCTTCGTGAAAGTATACAGCTTGGAAAAAAAACACAAATCCTTGTGTCAATCTACCCTCTTTGTATGTAGTACCAAAAATGCTTATTTTATTATCTTTAACAGTTTTTCAGTGTTGCAGCACGACACTGATAGAGTTTCAGAACTGGAAGTCTGATTCTGTTTTAGCTTGATATATGAAGTCACCTTGCTAAACTAGATTTACAGCAACTTCCCAGGATGCTTTATACCCACCAATTAACAACCTGAGTACAGAACACTCATAGGCTTCGTAGAAGTTAAACAGGCAGAGGGGTCTGTCTACGCAGAAAAGTTTGCAAGACAGACATGGAGGCCTGACTTCCAAAACCACTGCCCACTTCATTCATGGAGAAGGAATTTGCCCATGGAGCGGCACCGGCACAGCCTTGGGTAAACTCCAGCTCACAGGATTGTCACGGGTAGTAAAAGCATGAATCAGAAGAGGAACATTTTCATACTTAGACCTTCAATTGGTATTACCTAATTGGCTGTTAGAAGAGTCACCTTTGTACCCATGTACTCCCCAAACCTGACACAAAACCCACGGGTGTAAAAAAAACCCCCAACACCGGTTTCTCTGAAGGCACGGAACGTGAAAACCCGCACACAAAAAAATCCTAACACCTCCACGAACGCACATGTCATATTTATGCCAGTGACTGCCCAGGCAGCAAGCACAGAATAATTTCACTCTCAGCTCCATTCCTGAGGTAAAAAGGGAAAATAAAGAGCCAGGAAGTACGGTTTTAAGGAAGTTACCTTCCCTAACCTGCCTCCAGGCAGCGAGGGTTGCCATTGCTCCTCGCTGCCCTCACCTTTCGCCGGTTTGTGCCGGGGATTTCCCCCGGGGAGAAGGCCTCTCCCCCCCGCAGACCCCTCGGCCGCGTCCCGCCGCCCCCCCGCCCCAAACCCCGAGGGCTCTGAGAGGAATATCTCGCTCTCCCCGCATCAACCGGCTCCAAATTCACCCTCCACCACCGCTCCCCTCAGCCCTTCGTGTTTCTGGGCAAAAAAAAGCCAAACGCCCTGCTTGGGCGCTGAGAGTCACCGCTCCCGCCTCGCTCCCTCCCTCAGCCAGCGTGCCGCAGATTCACAAGAAAGTTGTAAAAGCGGTATTTTTAAAACGCGACACGCACACACTCCCCCCACACACACATCCTCCGCCCCGGCACAGCCCGGGTGGGAGCGGCCACGGCCGGTCCCGGCGGGACGGGGACACACACACACACCCCCCCCCGGACTCTCCCCTCAGAGCCGCCCCGCCACTCGAGCCGGGCGGCCCGCAGCAGCCCTACCTGTACGCCCATTCCCGCCCGTCCTCTCGCTTCTCCATCGGCCTCCCCCCTCCTCCTCCCCGCCTCCCCCGGCGGGGAACGCGGCGCCTCCGGCCGCGGGGGTCGGTCTCTCCTCAGGCCGAAGAACGCGGCGGCCCCATAGGGGAACGGCTCCCAAGTTCGACTCCTTCTCCTTTGCCGCCCTCCCAGGGGCGGGGGCGTCCGCCGGGTCCCGCCTCCCATGGCAGGGGACGGGGACGGGCCGGGACGGGGGGTCGGTCCCGGTCCCCTCGAACGGGGAAGAGATGTTGGTCCGATTCTGGTGGTGTTTTAGATTCGTCTACTTCGCTTTTCTGTCACGGCTTGGGGAAAAATTAAAAAAAAAATAAAATCCGAGTGTTTTAGCGGGAGGGGAGTGTCTCACTGACATGGAGGGAGAGCGGCTGCAGGTACGGCCCTTCAAACCGAAGGAATTTCCCCACAAGCAACGAGAAGGGGTGGTTGTGTCAGTATTTCGGTTTGCTTGGTTGCACTGGGCTTCCCCCCCCCCGAATCCTCACTCTCTTCCATTTAATTTCCCCAGAATAAAGTCAATGCTTTGTTACACGGAAACCTCACCAACTTCAGCTTCTGCCCGCTTACCTTTCCGCCATAAGCTAACAATCATTCAAATATTATTTAATAATAAATGGCAGGTTGTCAAAAACGTGGAGTAATACTACCCAAAATCACATCCAAAAAGGTTTCCCCATTTCCAGCTCTAACACTAGCACACTGCCCTTCACCTTCGGAGATATCAAACAAACCCCAAAACCCACATGGACTCTGCCCTACCTGGCCGCCAGCAGCTTAAATTCATAACATGCTGTGTAACAGAAGGGAGAGAGCGAAATTATACCCCTGGTTGTCCTTTCTGAATCAAGTTCTGACTCTGCACCCAGCAAAGCGCTTGGAAAATTACAGCTACTGCCGGAGAAACATTATCGCGTTCAGCCAGCGAGTTAAGAGCTGCTGAAGACAACAGATGGGATTTCACAAGGGAGAGCAACAGTTGTTCCCTCCCAGCACACTCCTGGAGAAAGCTACCTCCTCTCCGAGGGATCAAAGGCGATCACCCACACAGAAATGTGGAAGTAGTTCGGCTCCAACGGCGGGGAAAAAATACGGAGATTTATACTTGGTCTAACTGCCATCACAGAGCCCTAGAAGTTCACGACTGTTCGGCAAAACATAATATTTTAAATTTTTTTTTTTTTTTGGTGGTAAAATTCTGTGCTTCAGCAGGCGTAGGGCTTTTCCTGCAGGAGAGCGGTCCCACTCAAATTACTGTGCGGCGTCACGAACACGCTCGGGTACTGGCAGGACTGGAACCTGATTACAAACCAGCCCGTGCCAAGCCTCTGCTTTGACATCCCGCCAGCGTTGCCTTGGCAGAGCGTAGGATGTTTGCCTGCTCTGCGAACAGCTCTGCCCCACTGACTTGGTCAAAGTCGCACAGAAAATCCTTGGCAGAGCTGTGAATAGAAGGAGGCGACGGTGTCCCACAGAAGGGAAGAAGGAAGCCTCAGTTAGCCTGAATACCCCTTTCACCCCCAAATCCTGAAGCCACAGGCTTGTTTGGTAACAGGGTGATACTTCACCTGACAAAGTCAGGCTCCTCGGTGCATGTTCCTTTTAAAATGGACCCGTCAAAAGTTCCCTGCAAGCAGCAGATTGTTTCTGTGATTAATTAAGGGTACATCTGCAGTGCATCAAGGGTAGCCTTGTCTATACCACAGTGCATTTTTACTGTCAGCAAGCCTTAAATGTTATATACGGTTTCTGTTGCTCTAATACAAGCATAACAACTGCGTGGTTCACCCAGATCTATGCCCGTTTCACACAAAGGCTCCTATCAAGAAACTTCACATAACTCCTGTTAAAGAAGCAACTTAGAATGCTAATCGATTAATAAAAATAATTCCTAAATTTCAGTGCAATAATTGCATCCCCATATTACGGCTGATAAATGAATCAGCCTGCTACTGTCTGGCAATAGATAATACCTTGGTTGTCCTTCACAGGGTACCAATGCTGCTCTCTTCTGGGCAGATTATATCATGCTGCTTTTAAAGGCATTCAAAGAAACTAGTGCATAAACCCTCGAATCTGAGAACTGCATGTGCTTGGTGTTGTGATCAGCAGAAAAGGACACTATTTACTTTTGATCCTTTACTTCTGAAGGAGTTGGTGGCAGTGGCAGAGTGCAGGAGGGCAGACTTCGGTGACGTTCAGACCAGTGAAGCTCACAGCCTTCCTACCTACCCCCTGGCACGAAGGAAATGTACCTTACCTAACTTCCCCCCCCCTTTTGCATCTAAACCTTCTCCCTGTAGTTTTTACATTATGGTGAACGTGTTTGGTAGGAAGTCCTAACCCGCTGCTGCCAGAGTAAGTCCTTAAAATAGTGACTTCCCTTTAAGGGTAGGCATTTAGATGTGTTCCCTGCAAAGGCAGATGAAGACAGCAGACAAGTGTTTCACGGGCTAGGGCATTCAAAGTTTTGCTTGTCCTATACCCTGTATTTTAGCGAGCAAGGCTTCCCTGCTTGTGTTTGCAGAGCGGTTGTTGTTCAATAACAATACCAGCAAAATTTTCAGCCTTATTGGGAATTAGTCTGGGGTGGCTTTATGCTTCCCAAAGCTGTGAAATGTGTGCTACTCCACGTATGCTTGATGTATCAGCAGTGCTGAAACGTGGTCCAGCTTCTCATGTACCACCCCAAGGCCGTTGTTACTTCTAGGACAAAACTGGGGACGGAGCATCAGGAGAAAGCCTTTGATAATATTTATGCCTGAAAGTATTTCCTTGGCTGCCTGTGGGGGCCGTAAGGATTCTTTACCCACCCAAGAATGGAAGAAATATCTTTATTATTTTGTGTATCATAAACGTGTCTGTTTTCTTGCCTGAGGTTCTCTTTGCTGGCTGCAGGAATGTCAAAGAAAAGAAATTGTTAGGGGGAAGCAAAGTGCAATAGGACCAAGAAAGGGATAAGGTGTGTGTGGATACAGTGTGTCTACTGTTTTTAAGACAGCATGGGTGAGCCTGTTTGTTGAGAAATACCAGTGAGAAACACCATTCCCAGCAAAGCTAGCAGCTCTGCTTTTCCAGATCCAGACAGTAAATTTTAAAAAACACCTGATCGCTCACAAAACGGTTAATAGCCCCTGTTTAGAAAATGTGAACGCAGCAGCATTGGAGAAGAGATAATTCTTGCTAGCGACTGGATGTTGTAGTATCCCAAGTAAGCGATGAAATTCCCACAGCATACGTGGCTTCCCTAGCTTGTGTGGTTTGTCATACAGCCACTCATCTTTGTGTCTGTACTTAGTAAACCACACCAGACAAGCATGCCCTGCTTTGTTAGAGCTCTGCTCTGCATCTATTTGGCTTGAGCGGCTTTCCCATGACCTGAAAAAAATCTGCTACTCCATACTTGGGGAAAACAGCTTAGATTAAGCAGATTTGGCAGTATAGAAACATCCAGTAAGAAGTAAGCATGTATGTGTGTATATGTAAATATTCATCACTGCAAGTTGATATTCTATCCCAGGCACAATGTGCTCCAGGACTACACAACTCATACAGCTAACGAGGTTAAGGAATGCTACCATCACATCCAGACACCTTTGGTTCCTGTTACAACCAGCTATACCTACCACGTTTAGGCAACCTTCACCTACGTATGGATTGAGGCCTTGGACAGGTAATGAAATGCTGAACTTGCTCTATATTTTTGTCTCAGAAAATTACATCATGCTTACATAATTGCAGTCTGCAGGCCTGATTAAACCTGTTCACGTGAATTGTTCCAACAGCAGTCAGTGAACTTTAGAACAGACTGCATAGCAAGGACAGAAACATATTTTTAAAAGTTAATTTCCTCTATTCCCTGAAGGCTTCACAGCTTCACGTCTATGAAGGTTACTAGCTGGTAGGACAAGTTACAAATCCACGTGTAGTCTGGGATGTGCCAGTATTTTGATTATTCTCAGTATGACTGTGGCCCCAGGAGTCAAAGCATACTGATAGGAGCAACTATAAAAAGGAGCTCTAAAGCTTGCTGCATACCACGGCAGCCGCCTGGAGAATCAACATTACCCATAGAAATCTCTGCAGAAGGGTTTTTGCACTCAGCTGCCATCCTCCAGCTGCGTCAGAAAAGAAGCCTCAAGGCTGTAAGTGACAATGCTGGAAACAGCAGGGAAAGAGAAATGATATGGTAGTGCCCTCGGTGTGAAAAACTCAGCAAAATTATATGACAAAAGTGATATGGAAAAAAATACTCAAACATTATTAGCAGGAAGGGTTCCTAAGACAGGGACAAGGATGTCCTTAGAAAAAGGTCAGTAACTATCACAGACCAGTAACCCAGTGCTGTGGAACTGAGTAAACCAAAACAGAGGTTCATAGTGGCTAATTACTTGATGAATCTAGCTTAGGTCAGGCTGCAACTCTGTAAAACGTGTTTGTTATTTCAACTGACAAAATGAAGCATTTTCTAGATGGCTTTGTTCTGTTTGGTTTTTTTCCCTTATCTGCTTGAATGATCATGAGGGGTATGCTGAAAGCACTTTAAATTCATGCTAATGATGTTTACTTTCCTGGCTGCATGATTACAAGGCTTATAACTGAACTTTGAGATTTTGCAGGGAGAGATGACAGACGAGATTGGAGATTATTAACTCCTTCTTACTTCCCCCATCCCCTTTTTCTTTCTTGTCCCTATTTGTGAAGGTGTCATGCCTAGCAAATCCGGCAGCTCCAAGATCTGCTGATTAGGCATGGGGTTTAACCTGGATATTCTCTGTCTACGGTGATTTTACATTTGGTCCTAGTTAGGAAATGTGAAGGCAAACCTTCTCCTGGCCTTCAGTTGCCTCTGCATTAGGAGTCCTGCAAGGACTTCCATTTCAGTTGTCTCCGGCAGTATCCTATTCCATAAGAAGCAGGCAGAGTTATCATCACAGGTATTTAAATACAATTATTGCATGTAAATACATAGTGTTAGCTGTGAAGCACATTATTTATTTCACTTAATTGTCTCTATGCAGTTAAGGGTTTCTCTAAAAATCGTGCATTAAGGAAAAAAATCCTGAAAGTAATGACACAGTTTGGTGTAAAAAGAAGGTATAGCTACCCATTCAGGAAGAGACATCCATTTCTCACATGGAATAAGGCAGGAGCTTTTCAGGAGCACAGATAATCTTAAGTTTCTGTGATTAAATACTATTTCATAATGCATAGGTACAAGGGTACTGAGTTTAGGTCAGATCAGCAAATTCCCTTTCTGTAAATTCCAAGCTTTGGAGCACTGAACTCTGCAAAGGTAATGTGCTCCCGAGGAGGTTGTTCTTCACTGTAGCTTTCTGCATTTTTATTCCCTACACATTTTTCAAACTCACAGGCTGAAAGAAAAATAAGAAGTTTTGTGAAAACCCAGGTTTGGGGTTGACAGCAAGAGCGGCTGAAGCTTCTCTGAACTGCAAGGTTATAGCAACAACCATCTGTACAGATATGCTTCAGTATTTACATGTGATCAAGATATGAGCTGAAGTATCATGTTTTTAAATTCCTTTGAAAGGTAAGAAGCTTTGATTGCAACATCTAGGATCAAATTATGACTTCTCTCTGGCTTGCTTTGTCAGGTTGCAGATTGTACCACATGACTAATACTGGGGCAAAAATTCTATTCTCATTTTGTGTTAATTTTCAGGTAGATGTCCCCCAAACACTAATGTTATCACTAGATGACACATTGTCAAAATTGAAATAATTTAATTTAAATTTCCTTTTTTTTTTTCTATTTCAGGTATTTCTGACACTGTTCTTTCCTGTGTTGAAGTGGTCAAATTGAGGAGGGATGTGTAGCACTGAAAACTATCAGCAACATTTTGGTATTTCCATGGTTTGCTGTGTAAGTGGTTACAAAAATATGTTCACAGCCAGCTGTTTGATTCTTTTTTTCCGTTGAAAGTGTAGCTCATCTGTCAAAAATGCACCTGATTTTTTTTTTCAACTGAGAAATTTTATTTTAGCTATGTGTGATCTTAGAAAAATTATAGAACTTAATTTGCTGTTATTATCCAGTGAGCCATAGCAATCATTGTGTATGACAGTGCTGCACATTTGTATTGCTTCTGCAACAGGTACCTTCTATTTCTGTATTTTCGTATTTCTCAACAACATATTTTTCAAGAATTTTCTTCTCAGAAACTCCAGTGGTATTATTTTTATAGTAATTTCCTTCTACATGACATCTCGTCAATACCAGTCCTCCATGAGCAATTGATGCAAACTTCTGAACACAGTCAAGTAAGCTTTATGATAATAATTATCTTTCCTGATCTATGCTAAGTTATTTTTCATATGGTTGCAAAAGTGCAAACATCTTCTTATTAGAAGTTGATGGAAAATTGACAATAGTCATAATCCTCATGTAGATGCAAATCAACCCACCAAAATACATAAGTAATACTTAGAATTGACATTAGACCATTACAGTTTTGCCTGCTGTGGACATGCCTTGTAGGGGTCCTGATGCTCTGCCCCACTCAGTTACAATTTAGCCCATGATATCTACATGTGATGAAACCATTTAGCATTCCAAAGAACAAGTCTGTAAGTAATTCCAGCTGCAATTCTCTTAACTACGCTGTTCTGGAAATATCTCTCAGACATAGCTTTTTGCATTTTGATGACAGCATGAATGCCCTGTATAAGATTTGCTTAGAATTACAGGCTTTGAGTATTTAATGGTTCTTTATATGTGTGCAACAGATTAGTTTGTGAAACAACTTTCAGCAAAGAAAGCTCAGATTCAATCCCACAGAAGTCACCAGGAGGGAGGGTGGAAGGGGCTGAGTGTTCGTCATGCCTCTCTTAATTTTTCTTAATTTTCAGTTCTTTGTTTCAGCCTGTCCCCATCCCTGGGGTTCAAACAGCCATGGCAGTGCAGGACCAGTGAGCATACGAGTCACTCAAGGAGAGGACATGATTCTCCTTCAGTGTGAAAAACTCTCACTCAGGCCTTCACCCAAGCAAAAAAGGTGATGTCTCTCTCCGGCTCCAGTGCCCAGGTCTGAAGCCCACCCAAGGCTTGGAGCCCCCCCAAGGCTCAATCCAGGGTTGCTGAGCCAGGAGAAACACTGCTGGGAAGCTCTAACACTCCTAGCCAGAAATATCCAGTCTCTGCCTGAAGGAACCAGCTGGGTCTCACAAAGTGTATTACATGTGGCTGTTCAGTCTCTCAGATGGCATTTCTTTGCCCGTGTCACAAAATAATAGAGGCTGGGGACTATATGTTAAAGCAGGCCAGGTCTTAAATGTGAAGGTACAGCCACAGTTTTACTTCACATTTGAGTAGTCAGGGAAAGCAAACATGAATGAGCTGCAAGTAGAGAGAAAGCAAGTTCAGCCTTCCATCCAGCAGAGAAAATGCGGGTGCGTTGGATATTGTGCAGAACCCCACAGAGTTTTCCCCTGGCACATCACAGGATCAAATATAGCTCACAGCAAAAGTTTCAGTCTGGCACCTATATGCAAGATGAGAATCGAATGGTCAGATACCAGGAAGAGGGACAGCTTCCCGAGAACTTCCTCAGAGCCACCCAGTGCTTCAGAAAACAAACAAAAAAAAAGAGAGAATTTCCACAAAGGGGGCTCTTGGAAGTTCTCTTCTAGGGAGGACTCAGCTTGCCAAAGTGCACCGTCAGTATTTGTCAGCATGACTGGGACTTACTCTGTGGAAAAACACTGGTGGCTCTTTTGATTGCAGTGGCTGCATTTTAGAGTACTGATGTGTGGTTACTACAAGGGGTGGTTAGTGTTCGCGGTGGAGTTTCTAGTATGAAACAAATGCCAAATTAACAGGGTGTTGTATTTCCCACAGCAATGATAGTGTGTTCCCTGGCAATACCGTTCATACTCCCAGGGGAGAATGCTAACACTGATCCTTGGAGTCAAGCTTATGTGGTGATAATAAACAGTACTTAAAAACCTCACAGTTGCTGTCAAGGGTCCTCACAAAGGGGACACTTGTAATGAAACAAGAGACAGGTCTGATGGACTGTTTTCTCGGGGGAAAAAAAAACCAATTAGGTAACACTTACATAAGAATCAATGACTGGTTTTAGCTTTTCAATGGTCTGATTTTCCACTTGAGCAGCCTTCAGTATCTTTTGTAAATACATCATCCTGTGCGGAACTGGCTTTTGCGACTTGCACTTCCGTGACCCACAGAGCTATCTTCAGGTGTTTGGGGCTGGGCTGCATTTAATGTTTTTCACTAAACACTTTTGAAAACCAGTGAACTAATATCAGATAATATTTGAGAAATTTGCAGCAGATGACTGCCAAGAGCAAAGCTGTGAATGCTGAAAAGTTGATAATAAGGACATGTGAGATGCAAATCTTGCCACTTCTGTTTTAGCACCTACCTTTAATTAAACTAAAACCCTATGTTGACCAAAGGCATCTGGGATCTCCTCCCTGAATGTACGTGCTTCAATACAGTAATTGAATTGATGGTCTGTACTATTAAAGATGGCTAACAATAGCTTAGGAGAAGGTGATGCAAAAATCCGTCTTTGATGGTGTGAGAAGAGATGAGGCAGGACGCCACAGAGAATCACTGCATCAGGGTTTTTGCAGCTCTAATCTGAACATGTCTGTTTTTAGAGGACCTGTTGTACATACCAACAACACTAATGACTGCCAGCAGAGACAACCACGTTCCTAGAGCAAGTGACATCGTGTGGAGCTCTCAGGATTTAGCTAAAGGGTATTTTTGCCAAGTAGGCGTTAAGTAATTCATTCTTTTTGTTTCCATCAGATTGAATTATGCTTTTATTTTACCTCTCTTTCCCTTTGGGTTGCCACTTTTTCAAATAAAACTGTGTGGAACAAAGGACTTACAAAGTAGGGCCTGAGAGGTTTCCATGGGCAAAATTAGCCTGAGATAAATGAATGATGTGAAGCCAACCCAAGAGCAAGCGTGTGTGGAGTGCAAGGGGAAGGGTGGCTCAGGGGGGCATTAGGCTGGGCCAGTTCAACTGGGTACAGGATCTGACTGCCCAGGATGGGTGAGAATTTACAACTATTAACATTTAAATCTGATGGAGGAGGGTAAGAAGGTGCAGCAGAAAGACACCAGTCAGAGCACTGCTTCTCCATGAGTATTCCCTACTGGAATATTCAAAGGCAGTCCTGGAGGTGAGTTTGTGCTTTAAAGCGTGGAGTGAATTAATTACCTGAATTCTGATCAGTTACCTTTTAACTCCAGAGAGTAATTTTACAGACTTTAGTTCTCACTATTTAATGGAGTGAATGGCTTTTCTACAAAACTCTGATTTTTTTTTGTGTTACAGATGGTAGCTGTGATTGCCCATTGCCTTCTTTTTATTACTATTCTGTGGTGCTTCTAACATTTTGGGAAGCAAGGCAATCCCTACCAAGAATCTTGTCTCCCTCATTACTTAATCCTGAGAACAGCAGAGAGCAAGACTCCCATAATCTCTAGCAGGGGACACGCAATCACGTTTGCCATATAAACCCACATTCGGCTGTCAGAGGGGCATCCTGAGCTGGCCCAGAATAAGGGATCTGTCGCAGAGCAATATTCCTTCTGCCTTTGCCAAAGGCGGCTTTCTTATCGCCATTTACTATTAGCAAGCTGTTCACTCACAGATCTACCCGCAGTGCGGAACAATAATATTCATAAGTGATAAAGCAGCCTCGTTAAAAAAGCTTCCGACTAGCTGTTGGGGGGGGGGGGGAATGCAAGTTGAATGGCAAGCGGTGGGAGGTCAGAGAGAGCACTTTGATCTATGCCTGCAGCAGAAAAACAGCCAAAGAAATCACTGTACAGATGCTACTGGGGAATGTCAAAAGGGCCTTGAAGCAAATCGTGGAGGATTTGATTGTTGATCTCAGCAAAACACCCTCCAGACCTTTTCAAGCCTGGAAAATGGAAAGAGCCAGATCCTACAAAATGCAGGGGCTCTGGCAAGGCAGAGCCGCTTTGCTGTTGGGTTTGTGCTCAGGGCAGCTCCTGAGCCCATTGCAGACACAACGTCAAACCCCTTCGCCCTGAAGTGGCAGAACTTCGCAGAAATTTGGGGGGGAGCCCTCCAAAATGACCTGTGTGGGGTGGAGGGAGCCGGTGCTTTCAGTGGAGAGAGATGGCCAGGGGTGCAGTCTTCTTCTCAGGCCCGCACCACCACATCATCGAAGTGACGGCAAACCCTGGGATTATTTTTGTCAGCAGCTGAATGATTTCCATCCTATAAAGGTACGCTCTGTGCCAAGTGGTAACGGGGCTTTAAGACCCCGGTGCTCCTAAGACCCTGTAGCTACTTCACTCTCAGCTGAGCATTGGGAAAGGCAGAGGTAATAGCGTAAGGAGCCTTGCAGTGAGGCAAGAAGGTTTAGTCAGCCAAAAATGCTGGGTTTTTTCAGCCAAAAAATGCTGTGCATGCAAAGCGAATGCCCCTGAGCTAGTGACATATGCTAGTGAGGTATTGCCTCTGCTCCCCTTAGCTCTGCCCACATGGCCCACAAACTGTTGTGGGGTCAAAGACAAGCTATTAAGACCTAGAAATGAAGTAAAGTCTCTGGGTTGCTGGAAGGGATGAGGTACTGAGCGCTGCTCTTTGCCAGCAACATGCTCTTCTGAGCACAAATCAAGAAGTTTTCCTCTTTATTACCACTCAGCCTTTGCTGTTCATTTCTTTTTTCCTGGTACTGTAGGAAACCTCCACCCTCCTCGGTGCTCCACAGCTGCTCGCCAGCAGCACCCAAGCACCTCCAGTCACGGCAGCAGCCCTGCAGCACCGGGTGCTGGGTGTGCAGGGGAAAAGCCACGGGCAAATACACTCACATACGTGTCCAGGCTCTTGCAAACCTCCCCCATTCCCTGTGGGTGAGTGGCGGCGGTGGCAGAGCAAGGGGAGGCTGGTGTTTAAAGCAGTTCTGGAATCAGTGCTGCCCTGGTCATCTGGTCTTGCAGCTTGTAGAGACGGACACGATGGCAGAGTGCAGCCCTGGTGCAAAATACGACATGCCTGGCTTGGTTGCTGTGCATTTATGGTCCGATGGCTGAGATACAGCGTCCTTCTGCAACACTGGAAATGTCGGCGGGGATGCCGCTACCTGCTTTGTAGCAATACAGTCCCTTGTGCTGCCCAGGGCTCCAAGATGCAGAGGACCCTGCCTTCCTCCCCCCCGGGCTCCTCCTGGTAGAGGGAAAATCCCAAGCTACCCAGGGAGGAGTGGGTACTGCACTGGAGAAGAGGAGGGGTGGAAAAAACCACCCACCCATCCCCGCCCCTGCCAATGTTTTAGTTATTTAGGCACCAAATTGTCACCAAATTTGAGATTTGCAGCCAGAACGCAGTATGTGTGTGCATTTGTGTAGCTGATCAAGATAGCACATTGAAAATGTTTTCTTGAATGGCTGCGAGTGCTTTCTTTAACAAAATAACAGTGAAGCTTCAGAATGGGAAGATTGCAAAGTTACTGAAAACTCTGTTTGTTTTAGGGGTTTTCCCAGGAATTAATGAGCAGCTGCATGTAGGAAAGAAATTCCTACTCATGAGGCTCTCGGGAGGGCTCAGAAATCTTTATTGAAAAATAAATGGAAAATTTGAGCTGCAGAGCAAGTTCTCTATGTTTCTTGGAAACACATGATTCACATCCCAGCCTCATTTTCTAGCCCTTGGACAGGACAGAAATGTAAGGGGAAAAGTAGGAAAGTGGAAACGAAGAGAGGGAAGCCAGCAATAGGAAATGCATGTGTCACAGGATGAGTTTAGTGGAGTTTCCATGTGGGCAGTCAGGGAAAAACTTGTATTCTTGTGTCTATTTAAAGCACTGTTTTCAACATCATGTTTTTACTTTTGTGAAGTATTCATATTTTTGCTTTTGTGAATTGGCGAAGGAGTCCAGATGAGTTTAAAACACAGATATGGATTTTGAAAAACAGATATGGAAAACATATTTTCCCAGAAGTATGCGATGGTCCAGTGGGGCCCAGACTCAAAACTTTTGACCTCCTTGGAGAATTTGGCTCATGACGGCTCAGAGATCAGTAATGCTACAAGTCATTGCTTGAGTCTTAGTCTTGGACCTTCTTGTGGGACCTTTGGAGTCAATCAGTCAATATGGGTATCTCTTAATTCATGTCCATGTATTACTGAAGACCATAGGGGTGACAAGAAAATGATAGGATGGTCATCATACACCTTTAATTTGCCTCCTGGAAGAGCAGTCTTAATGACTCTGCGCTGTGGACTGTGGCTCCTGCTGAAGCGGGCAGCGAAGTTCCCTATTTCCATTGCCAATAATAATGTTTAATGATCAGCCAAAGTACTGATCTTACCATCTTCAGGGCAATATCCTCATGCCTAGTAAACAGCTGGTCATGCACACAAAATTAAGCATTATGGGAGAGGTCTTAGGGAGGGTGAAGAGTTAACTCTTAGCTATCATCTTCAGCTGGTTTTTGTCTTTCAGCTTCCCTTAAGGATGCAGGGCTTTTCCCCCTCGTCAGCCAACAGCCACCTCTCCAAATGGCAAACTCGCCATCTTCAGGCCAGCGAGACAACTCACAAGGACGAGGGAACAAAACAGCCCCACGGGCTCAGGGACACCTTGCTTTCCTCCTCTTTTATGCACCAGTTAGCAAAAGGAAATCGCCCTTTGGGTGTTATCCCAAAGAAGTTCCCAGTGTCTGTCTCTGGAGCTTAATTCTATCCCAGTGGATTGTTTAAAAAAATGTAAAAAAAAATTAGATTTGATGTTCTGCAGCAGGCTTCTCCTACCCTTGCTGGCAGTCACCTCAAGCCTGGTCTCAGCTGCAAGGAGCGATCACACTGCCCGCTTCGCCTCCCCAGCCTTAACACCCTCCCCCTGCTACTAGAAATGGGCACCCGTTTCCCCGTGAAACATGGTTTTGATTGAAACATACTGTTTCTTAAGCATATTTTTTCCATGAGAATATATTTTATTTTTTAAAAGATGCTAAATCATGGTGTTTCTGGGAGCTTAAGCTTTCTTTGTCAGGCTAGAGGAACGTTACTGGAATGCATTTTTCGATTTGAAATAAATTTTAAGGAGAAAAGTTACCTTATTTCAGTGGCTGTCTTGTAGTGCTCATGAATCACAGTTGCATCCAATTAACAGTAAAAAGTCAAAACCTAAAGAAAATGTTTCATTTTTTTATAATATTTCAGCCCTTAAAAAAAACCAAGAGGAAACTGAGGCAGCCTCCGTTTCACCCCCTTTTACACAAAAGCTATCTCAAAGCTGCTGAAGGGAAAACACACGTATTCTACCTCCCCCAGCAACAGAAAGGTTTGAAAGCACCATGGAGGAACCAGAAAATCTGCAGCCCTGCCTTTGCCAGCCCTGTAAGCCATGTCCTAAATACCATCATGCGGCATGCTAATGAGAAACAGCAGAGCCTTGTTACTGCTATGCCTCCTGCCCATAATTCACTGCTCATTCGGCCCCACTGGTCCTGCCAAATGTGAGCGAGACCCAAGCCTGTCTGCCACGGTCTCCTCTGGCTCTTTTCGGAGGTTTGGGGGTGGTCTTGTCCCACCTGGAGCTTCTGCTGTGGAGTTTGCTGCCCAGAGAACCCGTCAAAGCTTCGGGGTCCTGTCGCTGCTGGTTGACTTAATATGCTCTTACAATCCTTCATCAGCCACAGGGCACGCCAAGAGGAATTTTAACGATCCTCACAGAGGCTGTCGTGATCTCACGGCCTTCAGAAGTGAAGCTGAACTGTTTTTCAGCCCCTGGGACGTGGACAATTATCTCATCATAGTTTAGCCCCTGGGATTTGCAAACAGCAGATTTTTCATTTAAACCCAGGTTTCTGAAGGAGAAAGCATAAAGAAAGACCTGAGTTTGCGTTTCTGATTGCCTAGATTTGGGTGCTAGTGGTGTACATTGAAGAGCGGTGGCCATTTATTTTAAAAAGGTATTTAAATAAGTCAGTGAACCAATTTTTTAATGTAAAACTAAGCCTCAGTGTTAGCTTGTTTGGAAGGGAGCATGCAGAGGTTGCGCTTGTGCTGCTTGTCTGCTTCCAGGTGAATTCTGAAAATGAGGGACTGAAGTTAATAGAAAATAATAAATGTAAGCTTCAGTCTGAGTTTCCACATTGCCTGGAAACTTCAGGTGAGCTCTTGGTTGCAGTCAAATAGGTGGTACATCCATGTACATACACTTGTACAGACTGCCATGACCCAGAGAACTTATATATCACATATACAAAGACAGGCACCAAGGTGAGGGGAAAAGTCATTCATTCCCATTATATGGATGGAGAAGCAAGGCATAGAAAGAAGTTGATCCCTTTGATGTCAGAAAGACTTACCGTATTGTGTGTGTTTGGGGGTGGAAATCAAGACTTACCTGTGTTTTCATTATATTTTCTTAGGACAGCTTGTGCTTAAGTGCTTGCTTCCACGTGGTACTCATACAAGTCTGTTTCTTCTAATTCTTAGTGACATTCAGCTTCATATGTGGTCCTGCTGGGAATTGTGCTCCCACACACTTTACACAGACCCTTTGTGCCTTTTTCAAACAGGGTTTGCACGAGCTCGTGAAGAGAAACGCCAGAGGAACATCAGAAGTCCCCAAGCAACTGCCAGCATCATTCTGGGTAATAACAGGGGAGTTGCAGCTCGACTAAATATTCAGCTCAAAAAGCGTTGCCTGTGTACGGGATCACTCTGATAACCTGCGTGCTCGCGTGGGTTCTCTCCTACCGCAGCTCTGCCCACTCTCCACCGCTCTTCTCCCACTCACCTACACGTGTCCCCTGGAGAATTCACATGGAAAGAGCTGGACGGGAGGCGTGGATCAGCGGCGGTGATGTTGGAAGAGGAGTCCGATGCACGGGACAACGGCGAATGTGGGTGGGCAGCCTCCGTCCTGGTTTCCCAGTGCTGCTCGGGTCCGGGTGGTGGGTCCAGACTGGGTGCTTGCCGGACCTTGGCCACAGCGGGCACCCGAGCTCCCCGCTGCCTCCGAAGCGTGTCCTCTGGTTTGGAGGTGGAGCGTGCGGACGGATTAAGCGCCGACGATTGCACAGACAGTTTGTGACGAGAAGGAACAGAACTGAACTCAGGTCCTCCAAAACTTCTCCAGATGGGGCAGGGTGATCTCAGCGAGATCCCTCTCTTCCCTTCAGCGGCATCTGTGGGAGCAGAAGAAAGGCCGGGCTCGGGCGAGGGTCAGGGATGTCCCCAGGGTTTGCTGCTCACAGGCTAGCCCCAGGTTTGCCCAACTGCTCCAGACGAGCAGCAGGCAAGGCTGGAGTCCTTGCAGGTCACCCTGGACCGCTCTGTGAGTAATTGTATTTCCACATGCAAAGGTTCAGTTTTGCTTGAGTTTCATGTTCTAGAGAGGACAGCATCCAGCAACCTCAACAGTAAATGTTGTTTTCCTTAAAGTTTATATATACGAAGGAGCTGCCTGAGGCATTTCTGCAGCTCTAAGGCACTAACGTGGTCACCAGGTTACTGGCTTCTCCTGCCAGCCTTAAATCACAGATAACCAAACCTCCTCCAGCCCTGCCGCAGCACCCGGTTCGTTTCAGGTGTGTGTTTAATCACTCCCATCACCAAGCAAAAGCAAGACAGGCAGTCACGTCAGGTCATGCAGCCCTGGCCGGCCACCCTCACTCCATGGGCAGCGTGGGAGGAGGAGGAGGTCGGTCCCATCAGCCTGGTCCTTAGCCCATCGCTGCTCCTATTTCGGTGGCTGGAGTCACCTCCCTGGCACGCAGCTTGCTCTTTGCCCAGGTCTGAGGAGCCGGTGGGGACAGGGCAGCAAGGAGCAAGCTGCAGAAAATGCAGCTTGTGGTGCTCTTTTCAAAGCCACAACATTTGCATAATTAATGCTCCGTGTTTTCTACCTGTTCCCAGCTGTCCCATGAAACTCAGCATGTGTCAGCTCTCTTGGGCATAAGGAAAACACTCTGCATACTGATGAGATATTTACAGGTGCTGTTTGTCTTTGTTTCTCATGCTCCTTCCTTGATAATGACAGAATGATTACAAAACCGTTATTTTGTACGCTTTTATTATTTTCATCTTCTCGACACACAAGTAAGACTCAGTGATACAAATAAGTAACCCACCTAAGAAGGAAAACAGTTTTATTAAGAAATCTGTGTGATATGACAATGGTACAGGCTTTCTTGTTACATGATGGGTGTAATTTAAATGAGTTAATAAAGAAGATGTCTTTTGGGGATTTCTGTTCTGCGACAAGTTTCCTGGAGTATGGAGACAGTTAGAGCTGAGATACATTTGGTGGGACCCTATTTGGACGCTTGGATCACCGCTGCCCGCACTGTTCCCATTCTTCAGAAGAATGAAAGATCTCAGTAAGCGGGGCTAGCAATCCAGAGCTGCCTTTGGGTAGTCCATTGTATTGGTATGAATCCCAAGGGACACAAGCATTTCACTCTGATGGTGTAACTTGACTAAACACAGTCGTTTCTTGATAAGGATGGACTGGCTCTACAGTGTCCAAGAGTTTTCTTGCTTTCATTCCTTCCAGAAGCCTCGGGGAGCACAGCGATAGGAAGGACTCACCTTCTTTTTAGGTGCATCTCAACCACATAAAAAGTCTCTCACCTCCCTACAAGGGCCAGAGTGACTGGCTTAGCAACTGCCGTGGTGCAGGCCAAAAAGTTGTGCTGTCCGCAGAAAGTGGTTGCAATTCCTTGCGGGAAAAGCAACCTGCACTGGCTGCATTCACCCACAGGGCAGTGGCGAGCTGGCCAGTCCCCGCTCACCAGTTCTTTTGTTCACAGCCTTTTTTTTGTAGATGCAGGGGCAAGTAGGTGCCTGTGAAATGCTCCTGTATTTCAGAAATCTGGGTCAATTTTTTTTAAAATGGGCTTCGGTTGCCTAACATAAGGCATCTTATGAATGAAGCTTGATTTTCAGACAGCAAGTACTGAGCACTTCCCCAAAAAATCAGATCCTTTGATAAGGTGTCCCATGTTGGATATTTGGAACCACTAACCATTTTCAAAAACATAGGCCCGAACAGTTATTTGGTGGCTTTTTGAGGCTAACCAGTTCAGTGCATTATAGATTTTTATGGCTTTATTTTCTCAGGAAATTTTCCCTCTGGCAGTATATTTCTGCTGCTGCATGACACGCATCATTGAAAGGCTGCTGCAGTGCTTGCTTGCCAAGTGAAAATCCCACCATTTTACAAGTTGTTCTTGCACCTGCAGCTGAGTGAAATACAAGTGACTGAAGGCACGGTAAGGGCAAACCAAGCACCATAGCGGGAGGTGTCTAACAATTCCCCAAACTGTTTCAGGTCCCTCAGGTCGTAAGAGGTAAAATACTGACCTGTTGCTGCTTTGGCTATTCAGTATACAAAAAGTCTTTTAGTTGGCAGGAAAAGCAGATACCCAGCAAGATTTTCCTCCTGTGCTGAAAGTTCTCATCAAGGAGTGAAAAATGCTTCATTCTATAAAAAGAGATGCTCACAGAAATGAAAGAGAGAGATAAAGCTTGGAGGACATGACACATTTTGGAATCCACATAGTGAGTGAAGTAGTTAAAATTGTTTCTCCTAATAGCTGATAATACCTCTATGCTTATTTCTCAGGCAACAGAGATTTCCTTGTGCTACGGAGCAACCCCCCACCCCAAAAGCCATAAGGATCCCCAGTTATTACTTGTAAGGTTTCTCTGGTCACACAGACGAGCTCCTTCTGGATGATATACAGTCCTTACCGGCACAGGAATAAGAGAAGGAATGGTTCCCTGAATTTCCTTACTATTCCTACCACTATTCCCACTTTTCCTCTGCCTTCATCCCTGCTTTACAAATGCAGCCGTTAGGTGGAGCGTTATTCCTGTCAGCAGCCCAGAGATCTCCTCTGCGGCTCCCTGGGATGCTTCACCGAAATCCTGAATAATCCCGGTGTGCTGGGATCTGCTGGTGCAGGTGGAGATGAAAAAGCTAAAATAGGGGCGAAGGGGGAGCTGCATTTTAATATGAGGTCTTTTCTATTCTCTTTAGTGCTTTCTTCTATTACCAGCTCCACTGACATCCAAAAAAGTATAACGGGGAAAACCTGAGGCAAATTGTACAACTTAAGGTTGCGGTCTCTATCTTTTTTATCACGTACAATGTGTTAAAGGTCATCTGAGAAAGAAGTCTAGAAGATGCTGATAAGTTACTCAGTTATTTCACAGTTCAGAGCCAGAACTGTGCGTTCATTAATTTTTTGTTTTGTTTTGTTTGAACAATGTGGAATCAGACAGCACTACCAGGACAACAGTTTCTTCCCGGTTTTGAGGTCTGGAGAAAAGTAGTGACACATTTCCTAACTTTGATGTGGACCCGTCGTGCCTCATGGTACAGCACTGGCCTGAGTTCTTCCACTGGCTAAACCTTCTCAGGGCTTGGGCTGTTATTGCTGAGAGTAGCTATGCTTTATATGCCCTCTTTCAACTTTAAAAAAAAAAAGAAATCAGCAAGTGGGAGTTCTTCGTTACAGTTTCATGGAGGCATTGCTCATCCAGCACGGCTTTCTGAGCCGGAGGGGAGAGGCAGCTCTCAGCCCTTCCCTGGGTCCTCTGAGCTCTCTCGGCTCCTGAAGCCCCAGAAATACAGGCATCATGTTCGCTTCATGAAACTTTTGGAGAAAGTGGTGGTCTCTTTACAAAGCTGGGACTCTGGAGACCAGGGTCTGTCCCGCTGAGCCCCAAGCATCTCAGTTGAGGGCTGTGTTGCTGTAGGAGACGATGGGCACGTGTTTGACGGTGGGAAGGAGACGGTGCTTCCACACCGGTGCGCAGGTTTTTTTGGGGTCCCTGCTTGGCTACACAAATCACCCCAAACCAATCCTTCCATGAATCCCCTACTACTAAGCCCATCTGAGAGGTGTCCTGCTGATACGAAGTGCTAGGGGAGATTTTTACTATGGCCTAATTAGAGAGGACATCAAAAATCTGAAAGACTTTACTGATGGCTGCTCCTGGAAGCCTGCCTAGTTCTCTGATTGCCCTGACCTCTACCCCACCACTTACAACCGAACCCACCTCAGACCAGTTTCTTCAGCTGGGACCCTTCAGGTGCCCCAGTTCCAGCTTGGAGTCGGGAATCCCCTTAAACACCTCCTTTATTTGGGCTTTCAAAAGCTCCCGGAAATCTATGCTTTGGAGAATCCAAAGCAATGGGCTACACCTGGTGAAATGACATTGTCATTCATTTTGTCCAGTCCCCTTAAAAAAATCTCTATCAGAGGTTATTTGGATTAGAATCTGAAAGTTCAAACTGTGTCATGACAGAGGTGTAATGCTGAAAAACCTTTTCCACCTGGGCTTTGTTTTTTCTTTATTTTCTGTGTGCCTGGCCTGGTTTTGATTGTCTGTCTCTGTCTATAGCTAAGCCAGGGCTTTAAGGAAGCATTACTAAAACTGGCAAAAACCCCCTCCTGCTGCATTTAGTGAGGGCTAAGGACCTAATGCCTTCGGTAACCTTGAGAGATGCTTGCCTCAAAAGATGTGTTTTAGTAAAGCAGAAGGCTGTAGTATGGTGGAGCAACAGAACTGTACAGAATTATACCCACCATGCAAAACTATGAAAGCCAAGAGGTGTGCCAGCAGATCATCAAAAATACCTGTTACCCGGTCAGACAAAGTGAAATAGCAGCCTGGGAGGGCTCCCTCCACCGCCTCTCCTGTGACAAGGTGGGAGATGCGCTTAAAGGAGAGCAGCGGCTCGGGACCTCTCCTGCCCGGGGCAAAGGAGGCTGGGAAGGATTCCTGGGCACTGGGAATGAAACCGTATTTTCTGTTGCGTATCTCCCTCAGGCAAGGGTGTCACCAGGGTGCGAGCCTTGCCATTTGCACCCCTTCTGGCACAGCTGGCGTAGATCTGTGTACCCCTCTTTGAACTCCTGTTCTTTCCAAAATACCCATTTCTGACTTTTCTTTGCTTATCACCAGCGCTAAATTTCCTGCCAGCATGGTCTGGAGCGGCTTGTTTTGGGCTGTTGACTGCAAGACATACCAATCTTCTACTGCTCTTCTAGCCATCACCACTGGAATTCACATGGCCTCACTCTCTCCTTTCCTGGAGGATTAATTGTGTCAACTCCTGAAACAAAACTTGGTGATTTGCTTAAATGAGGCATTACACTTAAGGATGCATTTAGTGCAAATCTCTGTCAAGTTTTAAGTGCTCTTCAGGGAGGAACAGTCAATTGACTTGGATGGATGATTTATGTCTTACCAGCAGAGATTAAGTCTGCAGCAACCTAAAAGTTAACCCTCACAAGATGACTCTGCCTGACTTGTCCTGAACGTAGGGTGCTGCGTCTGAGTCTCCTAGTGCTGTATCTCTGTTGAGAAAAACAGACGTTGCAGGTGTAAATTGGAGGAGTCGAGGGTACCTCCTGGTACGCACTGACTACCTGCTTAATATCTGCCAGGCAGAAGTCCTTTAATTTGTGATAGGGTAGTGATCTTTCCAGATGTGAATAAGGGGCAAAAAACCCCCCCTTTAAATTTCTTCTTTTAAAAGATTAGAAAAGAATAATTAAAACGGCTTCTCCTGTGCTTGCAGGAAAAGCCAGCTCATAGAGAATTTACTATTCAAGTCTGCTGCAAAAGCTTTATGTTGTAAGGACTTTTCTCAAATGGGAAATGAAATCATGGACAATAAAAAGTAAATTATGGTTTAGGTTTAGTACAAAGTGGCCTTTATGGTTGCCAGCTCATAAAAGCTCAGTGGGCGAAACACACCTCTGCGCAGAAGGGCAGTCTTGTGCCTCCAATAAATTCTGTTTAGCCTCTGTTTTGAGGACCGGCGTGATATACATATGTGATTTTAATTTTGTGAGCCTCCGGATGCCAGAAAGCCTAATTCTTGTGGTGAAGGAAAAGAAATCAAAGTCTAAGCCTCTTCAGCAGTCGGGGGACGCGATGTTCACCTCCCCTCTCCCTCCCGGCAGCGTGGCCGGCCAGTCCAGCCCAGTTGTCACGTATGTGACTGGTGCCCGTCGTGCTGGCAAACGGGTTTGATCTCCGCTTGCTGCCAGCATCCTTGTGTCCTCGTTCCCTCGCTGGCAGTGGGTCGGGGCTGCGCAGAAAGAGCGTCCTAAAAATCAAATTCCCTTGCTTGTGTAAAACCCACTCTTTTTCCGGATAGCTCTGCAACTTTCTGAAGCTGGGGGTCCTTAGGGTTGCTCCACGGTAAGTTTTAACCCGAATGCACGGGTACGACGCTAAGCTAAACCGGCACATGGGAGAGGGATGCTGTAAGATTTCTCTGCCTGTCGCAGCCTTGCTGCGACACCCAAGGCAGCAACCCTGCCCTCGCTTCTCCGAAAAAAAACATTCATCACGCGCAAACTTTGTGCGGAAGCCGCTGTTGCCGTAAACACACAAAAAAATCGTATCCCGTCAGCAGGATTCAGTGGCGCCGGCTGCTTCTTACTGCTCCGTTTCACATTGCGTTGTAAAATAAACACTTCCTAAGACTTTTAACGTGAGCTGCGGCACCTGCCTCATGTCTGCATGCCCTGGGATTTGGAGTGGGGCAGATGTCCTGGGAAATCTGAATTGCCCTGGCAAGGTGTTGCCTCTCCCTGGCTTACATCGTCCGCAGGAGAGGTCCTCAGGGCCTTTCAGCGTCG
Source organism: Haliaeetus leucocephalus (assembly GCF_000737465.1). Lineage (NCBI taxonomy): Eukaryota > Metazoa > Chordata > Aves > Accipitriformes > Accipitridae > Haliaeetus > Haliaeetus leucocephalus. The sequence continues at coordinate 2,727,169 of NW_010972931.1, forward strand.
GGCTTTTCTGAGCACTTACGCTTGCTGCATGTTCCTCTACAGTAATTAAGAACCTCTTGAAAGGGCGTATTTTTACAACAAGAATGCACGCAGTGTATGGCCAAAGTGCAAATAGCTTCAGAGGAGGTTAAATCACTATTTTTCCAATATTAATATTAATGAGGCTGAACATTTGCATTTGCGGTAAATCCTCTTGTAGCGTCAATGTCCTTTGAGGATTTTTCTGCAGATAAATGAAGCGTTCCCCTCCTTCCCTCACTATTTCTGCTAACAGTGTCACTCAGTGCAGCAATAGATCAACAGGTCCTGTTAATCTGTGAAAAGGCAGAGCTTAGAACAAGCACTTTTTGACATAATTAAAGCTGACACTGCCTACCACCATTCCTGGAAGAAGTACTAGCGGAGTTTCATTAGAATAAGTAAATACAAATAGAATTCACCCTGAACAGTCGTCTTTGTTGCAAACAAAACCCATTAGTTAGTAAGGAGAGTCTGGAGCAGGGCTGAATTCACGCTGATCTCAAAGCCCTTCTCGTATTTAATTTATAAACTGATGATTAATTCAGTGATTAGCTAATTCACTTGCAGTGATTAATTTAATTCTTGTCTTCAGGCTAGTGTTTAAGAAAGGAAAAAAGCCCAGCTCAGATAGATGCACATCAACGTCCTTGTGATTAAAAAATGATAATATAATGCCCTGGAGAGTAAAGGAAAAAAGAAAGATCGAGAGAATCAGTGACATGATCAGTTGTAAGTCCTTGCCTAAGCTGTAGCCGTATTTTTTAGCTGTGATGTTTAAATGTGTCAGTTACTCTAATGATCAGTGGTTTGAAAGATGAATCTAAGAGTCTTTCGCTGTAGCTTTCCACTGTGTATTTTGAGAATGACACTGCTTTAGAGCAGTCCTCCAGTTCTGCTTTTTCCTCACTTGTTTCGCCAGCTGCCTGCCAGCTCCCCTCCCTTTCAGCAACCTCTTTCTCATGCCTCACCAAATTCTTTGATGAGAGCACTTGGTACTTCTTAAATCCAGACTGCTTTTTTCGATTTCCAGCAGGATTTTCCTCGTCTTTTGATGCAACATGAAATGAGGATGATTTGGGGGACTTCTCTCTATTAGACAAACTGGTATATTTTGGGACAGTATTGCTTTTATAATTTAGGCCATCACTTGGCAATGGAGCTTGATAGCTCTTGATGTCGCCCGCAGGACCTTCCTTTCCTGAGCTGTCATTGCTGAGCTTCTCTGATTGAGCTGAAGAGCGTAGCTGGTATTTCTCTCTTCTCTCAGGTCCACTCTTCTTTTCTGGACTACCAGTTTTATACGTTGCTTTTTTGTCAGGTGGCGGTGGTGATTGCTTCTTTTTGGCTGTGGCATTCTTTTCTTGAGGCTTCACCAGCAAATTTGAAGATGGGGACTGGCACGTCCCAGAACCTGGATCTTTGTTCTTGTCTTTTACAGCCCTTACATCAGGCTTTGTAAAACTTTCAGATACAGTTTGTTGTTTTCCTCTTCCTGGAGCATTTTTCTCAGGCTTTGATGATTTACTTGAAGGAGGTAACTGATGGTTCCCAGAACACTGGTGTTTATCACCCTCTTTTACAGCTTTTGCTTCAGGTGACCTGATGTCCTCCGCTGCTGGTGTCTTCTGCTTTCTATCTCTTGAAGCATTTTTTTCTTGCGACTTCACCACTTCGTTTGAAGAGGGTGACTTCTCAGAATTTGGATCTCCATCTTTTTCTTTTACAGTGTTAGTACCAGGCTTCTTAAAACCTGCAGAAGTTGATGTTCGTTGCTTTTGTTCTGGAGTATTTTTTTCTTGAGGCTTAACCAACGTTTCTGATGATACCGAACGGTATTTCTTGGAACTTGGAAATTTGTTCTTCTCTTTTGCAGCATCCGTATCAGGCGGCGTAAAATCTTCAAATCTTGTTTGCTGCTTGTCTCCTCCTGGAGTATTTTCCTCACGCTTTGCTGATTTTCTTGAAGGAGGTAGCTGGTACTTCCCAGAATGCTGGTGCTTGTTATCCTCTTTTACAGCCTTTGTTTCAGGTGACCCAGTGTCTGCCGCTGCTGGTGTCTTCTGCTTCTTCTCTCCTGAAGAGCTTCTTTCTTGAGGCTTCAGCACTTTGTTTGAAGAAGGTGACTGAATCTTCTCAGAGGCATGTTTAGTCTTTTTTTCAGACAACTTAGTTTCAGGCTTTACAAAGTCACCTGGTGACACCTGTTTCTGTGACTCTAGAGGGGATGATTTCTTGTCTTGCTTCATCAGTGGATTTGATAATGGTGTTCGATTTTTAGGATCACATGAAGTATTCCTCTCTCCTTCACAACTCTTTTTAGGCTGCACTGGTTCATTTTTCAAATTATGAGGAGTATTCTCCTCATCAGTGGTCTTATTGTCCTGCCTTGATGTATTTCTTGGTGGCATCGAATAATTCTTGAAGCTTGACTTGATGTTTTTTATCCCTGCACTGCCATTTGCATGTTTCATTGGTTCATTTGATGAGGACGGGTGGTGTTTCCCTTTATTGCAGGTGATGTTTTCATCTACTGCCATATCATGTTCGTGTTTCACAAAATCTCTTGAAGGTGTTACACGCTTCAAATCCTGCCCAGTATTTTTCACTCCTTGAATGTTGGTATCGTGCTCTGATGAAGGTGACTGGGATGTTTGAGGTCTATGAGCATTCTTCTCATTTGAAGAGTTATTATCATGATCCCCGGTATCACTTGGTGTGAATACTTGTTCCTCCTCAGATTTATGCAAGACATTTCTCTCGTCTCTCTCATCTGTCTCTGTCCTATCACTCTTATGCTTCATGTCATCACCTGATGACAAAAGCTTATCCTTTGTATGTTTGGAGACTTTATTTTTACCTTTTGCATGCTTCTTTTGGTCTGAGACCAATTCATCGGATGAAGGAAACAGGTTCTCTTCCAGCATATCACTTCCTTTCTTCGTGGTATCGTCTGAAGTTGGTGTTCGGTTCCTTTTCAAGGCTAATAGGGGCTTTCTGGCTAGCGTGGTTTTATTTTCCTGTTTTCCTGGCTTCTTGGTTGAAAGTGAAAGACAGTTCTCAAATCTCGGACATGTATTTGTCTCTTCAGCTGTAGAGTTTTCATTTTCTGTTGCATGATTTGGGGGCAGCACTTGGTTCTTACAATCAGATGCAGTTTTCTTCTCCACCGTCGTATCATTCCCATGGTTTGTCGACTTGTCTGAAGAGGGTGGTGGATGCTTCTCACAGCCATCGCTGGCATGCTCGTCTCCCACGCCACCAGCTCCCTGCCTCACCAGATCAATAGGCCGAAGGGCTGGAGGATTTCCAAGAGTGCGATGGATTCTTTGTCCTGCAATCCCACTCATTGGTGTTGGTAAAGGGGTTGACGAGGGTGGCTGCCGTGCCTCAGAGTCAGGCCAGGGCATCTCATCTGCAGTGGCCTCTTCACGCTCAATGAAAGATTTGGATGGCTTGTGACAGGTCTCCAAGTCAGTCAAGGCACCTCTGTGCAGGGCTCGATTGTTTGCATGATTCATCATTTCATTTGATGAAGATAATTTGTCCTTCCCAAAATCTTCTTCCGCGGTATAGGAACGGTGCTTCACAAGGTCACCTGGCAAAGGGCTTTGTGTCTCTTCCGAATGAGTAGAGATGTGCTCTTCTTCTGCAGCACCAGGCTTCTTCTCCTGGCTCTGATTTGAGGAGAGTGTGAGTTTGGTCTGATCTGCATCTGGATTTGATATGTCCTCACTGAAATTACCAAAGTTATTTTGTGGGCTGGGCATTTGAGGAGGCTGTGGCTGCTTGGTTTTGGATTTATTTTGCATTTGGCTGTTGGGTGTTTTATTCTCCTTTTCCTTTTTAGCTGGGACATCACTAGCATTTTTGCTAGAAGTAGAGGATATTTTCTCTTCGCTGTGATATTTCGCTCCTACTTTGGCTTCTTCAGAACACCTGCCTCTTAAACCTGGTGCCTCTTTTTGGATTATCGGTGGCCTTTTGCCAGAAGCTGGTGTTCGGAGAGTTAGATGTCGATCCTCTACTGGAGGTTCAACTTCGTGAGATGCTTGGACTCCTGGAGAGTGAAATGGCAGAATGTTTCCCAGTGCTTTCTGCTCTGGAAAACATTTTTGGCCTGCAAAGAAAGGATCCTTTTCTGGCTCTGTGAGCTCTGTGTCAACTTCCTCTGAACTGTATACGTACATAGTTATTTCAGGAATCTCACCTCTTTTAGTATCCTGAGGACTTTGTTCATGGGATCCTTCAGCTGTGCCAGAGTAAGGCGAGTTAGGAGGTGGGCTGTCTTCCTTGACATGTCGCACAGCATTGGTAATCCCCAATAGTGAAGATGTATCAGGCCCAGCTGGCATGTTATTCCCATCGCAGCCTAGACTATATTCAGACAAGGGAGGAACGCAGTCTGAAAGAGATTTGTTTTTACAGGTAGTGGAAGAGCTATCTAGATTAGGAGTAAAGTTGGGTCTTTGCTTTGTGAAATCTATTTTAGCCTCAGCACGGTCCTTTGCATCAGACACGGCCTCAGGTGCCAGCGGTAACTCTTCTTTGTCCTCCCTGTCCTGTGCTGCATTTGCGGGTGTTTTGTTCTCACCGGGCTCTCTGTCGGACCCCCCCTGTTCCTTCAGTGGTGTATCATGACCGAAAGCCTGCTTCGTGGTGTTATTTTTCGACCAGCTCCAAGGATGGTTAATTTCGGTAACGATGCTGAGTCTGGGCACTGGGACCGTGGAGCACACTAAATATTGGGATTCTGGACTGTTTATATCTGTGGCTGTCATTGCTGCCGTGCGCAGGACTCTGACCTCTGGCTTACGAATAGTTTTTCTACTCGGGAATTTTTTAGTCTTTTTCTCACCTTTGAGCAAGAGCGATGCTTTCACCTCCGCAGCTGAGCAGAGAGCGTTTTGTTCAAACTGCTCCTTCAGTTTGGACAGGACCGAACTCCTGTTGACTATTTTCGGCAAACCGCTGTTCGGCCCCTTCTTTTTCCAGCTGGGAGACTTCTCCTTGGCTTCTTTTTCTTCGGCAGCTAAAAATTTCTTCAGGATGTCCTTCACTGTGTTTTTCCCACTCGCGCAGCTCCACCTGGCCCTCTCGCTGGGCGCTGTGTCTGCATCATCCTCCGCTGCTTTTCCATCCCCTCTCCTGTCTCTGCTTCTGTCCAGCTTGTTACCAGCCCTGCTCACCCACAGCTTCTCTTTAATGACCAGTTTGCCAACTTCTCTTCTTTTCTTGGTGTACGGCTCACGATTGTTGTTTAGAAATCTGGACCGCAAGAGCTGAAATCTGGTGGGATGCTGGCCCCTGTTTGGATCTGGACGTGGCTGGTTATAACTCACCTTGTTTTCTTTACCTTCTGCCCATTTTGTCCTCTTGTTGCTGAGCTGTGGATCGCCGGCCGCGAGCTCAGTGACGTACAGCAGCAGGCTGCTGAGAACAGCAAAGGCCCCTTGCTCTGTCGCCATCCTATTGAGCTTCTTCTTCAGCACCAAAGGGTCTACCAGCATCTTATCATCTCCGCAAAAGCGTGTGCTTTTGGTGCTGTGCAAGAGAAAACACGAATGTTCTTTTCAAATCATCAACATTGCCGCTACCTCCTTATTTTGCTTTAATGGCATGCAGCCGAGCGTAAAATGGAAAAAAATACTTTAATTTAGAACTTCTCAAGAGAGTTGTCGTTAGTGGCCTGTTAAAAAGCATGCAAAAAGTGCTTTACAAGCTTCGTGAGGCACGGTGTGGCGGGAGCGCGCACGGCTACACACAGTCTCACACGGCACCGTCGGCTCTTTCTTCTGTGTTTTGTGGGCAGTGGAAGCACTTAGGGGAGCAAGCAGCGCTAGTCGCGGTGACCGCATCTCCTCTGTGCCCCTCCTCGCTCATTTAGTATTACCGTGTCCTAATGCAAGGGCAACACCGAAGGTATTTTCCTCTCCTGCATAGGTAAAGTGTAGGCAAAGATAAATACGATGAGAACGCAGTTAGCAGGAAAACATGGTTCTGCCTCTGGGTTATAAAAACAGACTCAAACCATTGAAACACAATCTCAAGGCTGAGGAACATAAATGTGCCACTGATAGTTTTTGCTATTGGTACAGGTTAGAAGTAAGTCAGTAGGTACCTCTCCAGAATTGAAAAAAAAACACCACAGGATTTGCATTATTTGCTTTTGGATAGCATTCAAATCCCACATCAGGACTAAGGCTCTTAAATCTGCTTTGTGAAGGGCAGCACCACTGCAGCAACCCTGGCAATGTCCCTCGACTACAACCCCTTTTAATCTGGAGGAAGAAGGCTGGTATGTTGGACCTACGCTTCAGTTTGAAGAATCAGGCCCTTGGACAGCTGGGGATTTATGCAATGCTTTAATTGGTGTGGATCAGTTACTAAATAAAATACTGAACTCAGCACAAAAGCTGGAGCGTGAAGTCAATAACAATAGATGGAGATAGGAGGGAAAAAAGCAAGAGGTGTCGGCTTTCTGACACCGCGAAAAGCTGCAAGGTTACTTCTCTGGGCAGTGAAATAGCTTCACGCACAGAATGCAGCCTGCATACCAGGAGGGGATTAATTTTTATGAGCAGAAGTGGAATAAAAAATTCTTTAAATTAAGCCCACGCGTAGAAAATGAAGAAAGGCTGCAGAGAGACTCATCCTTTAGGGAATGTCAGCCTCGAAAGGTTGGGGAAGGCCCAGCTGTGCCCCAGCAGATGGTACCCCACGGACTTTGAATGAAATTGGACCTGGCCCCCCACTGCGATATTATGGAGGCTGTTTGCAAAGTGGGGGGGCCGGTCCTCGTCCAGTCGGGTCGTGACATTTGGATTCCACTTGGCTGCATTTCAAGTGCACATATTGAAAATTACATCCCTCAGCAGTGGGACGAAGTGGCCAACTTGAATGGAAGAAGGTCTATTTATAATGACTTTGTAGATATTTTTAAAGGCCAATAAAAAAGCGTGACAACTGGCCCATGTCTAATGTGACAAACAATAGTTCGTAGGTTTTGATTGGGAATAACCACATTTCAGCACAGCACAGGTGCACGCTCCCACGTGCATAATGTGGTAACATCCACCCTTTCTCTTACTGAGTTGGCCACAGCCGAGGAGGAGGCAAGGCTCCCATGTTACACCAAGATCCCCGCTTGTCACAACTATGGCAATTTTCAGAATAAAGAAAAATCAGAATTCAGGGTATCATTGGCTAAAAATATCCTGGTTTGCTCTCCTTCCTATCGCCAGTCTGCTGATATTTTGACTGAAATCTTGCCATGGCAGAAGACCGCTCCTCTCCTCACTAAGAAGTGCCTGGTGTATTCAGAAGCACACGTGGGGCCATCAACCAGCGTGATTTAGGGTCCTCTCTGATCTCTCAGAACAGCAGTGGAACCAGATGTCCTGCTTACCTCTCCCTTCCGGACTACTTTGGATACAATAAATGGCCACAGTAAAATATGGACTAGTCCTGCTTTCGGTGAGGTCAGCATAGCCAAACTACTATTGGTTGTGAAGGGAAGAAGATCAGACCCTCCCTGCAAGGAATATTCACAGTAATTAATCACTTATGAGCTGTAAAATTCAAACAGCTTCATTAACATATATTACTAGTGAGCTCTGTTCGGGGTTTTCCTTTTCCACATTAGAGGGTTCTTATGGGATGCCATCTGAAATGTAGCATTTGTGGGAATACTGCACTGCCTTAAGTACCAAGACATGTTGTTGCATGGGTTGAGTGTTTGATCCGTATTCACCAGCAAGCAGCAGAAAACGAGCAAACAGCTATGGCACCTATTTAGGGCATTTGCAGTTCTTCCAAGATGACCTCACCTGCAAACCAGCATCACGACCGTGTCAATCTGAAATGCGGTCTGTGCAAGGGCTGTGGTACAACGACACTAAATTCTGAGACCATCGCAGAAAATGTGGGCAGTGATGTGTCTGCGTTGTCCCAATGTTTGGAAAACGCCATGCTTCCCCCTCAGGGAAGGAGGGCAAAGTCAGATGGTTTCTCACGTTTGGGAGCATGACCACCACTTCCAACAATCCAAGACACCATCCTTAATATTTCTTCACCACCTTTTCCCAAGTTCCATCCTGCTGTTCTTAAACTATGTGACCTATCAGTGAAATATAGTCACCTCTATATCAACTACAGATAGTCAACTCTAGTCCCACCTATGGTGGGAGGAACGGGGCAGGGAACCCCACGCCAGCAGAAGTCACTTCCCAGCGGTGTGAGCTACGCCAGGCGACGAGGCAGATACTTGGGCAAATCCCTGATGCTGTGAAATGGCCTAGCATGGACTTCAGCCTCCTCGCCCCTCTCCTCCCACCGAGACGCTGGTTTTCACTGTTTTGTTTTGTTTTTTTAATGTGCGTGACGCTGCCTCGATGCGCTGCTGGTTTCTGGAAGCACTGCTGCACGCTTGTCGGCAGCTGGAGGACACACCGCTTGGACCTCCAGAGGAAGCAAAGCCACCTTCAAAACTTTCCTGTCTTCTTGGCCCACGAATAATTAACATGCATAAGACAGGCGGCTTAGTTATTTATTTACAGGTCCTTCGGCGACACTTATCACGGCAGCGTCGGAGCGGCAAGTGGCCTGATACGCTAACGGGCAGCAGTGCAACCCTATCCCGCTGGCTGGTCCATCTCAGGAAAACCTCCGGAGCGGACACCACCGTGTCGTGGAGCGGAGGAGAGCCGACGTGCCGCGGCGGCGGTGGAAGAGGAGCCGGCTCTTTGCCCCAACCCTGCCTGCACCCGGCCGCAGGAGCGGTGCTTTACAGGGTCGGGCTGTGGGAATCGCCTTTTAAATGAGATTCTCTTATTTGTCTCTGAAACAAAACTTGGTCCTCCTCAGCCTGGGTCGGAGGTAAAGTGGGAACAGTTTGTGAATGCTCTTCAATTTTTTGGTGATTATTTTTCCTAAAGGAAGAGGAAAAGCCAAAATACTGGAGAAAATCCTACCTTATGCAGGATATGTTCTTCTCTCTTCTCTATTGCTGAATTTATTACAGGTATGCTAGAGGCATCCTAAACTAGAAGGAATGTTTTTAGAAAGTCTTTGTATTCTCTTAAATCAAAAGCTACCGACACGAATGCTCCTTTTGGTTTAACGTATCTCCAAAGCAAACAAGAAAGCACCTTGCGAAGCTGCCAAGAGAAAACATGCTGAAACAACAGTGTGCTAAGTAGCTCACAGTACGGAAAACCTTTTCATACGGATATTGTCATGCAGGCTGCTATTCATAACGACAGGGATCACCTGCTCCTCTTTCTGCCACATAACGTCCCAGTGACGATTCCAGCAATTGCTTACATGGAAAAAGGGGTAGGAAAGTACTTATGTATTTTTAGCTATCTTTTTAAAACGCGGTTCAGCAGCTGGAGAAAGATAGGAGAAACCAACACCACGTAGGCAATCACTCACGGTGGAGTTTGGGAAGTGCTACGTAGACCTCAGTTTCTGAACTTCTGAGGTAAAACATAAAGTTAAACACTGGGGACAAATTCTGCACTCACTTCTGTGTCATTTCATTGAGGATTCCAGATCTGTGCCCATGCTGCTGTGGGGGCATCAGAATCTCCTTCACCAGGGTCTGCTGTTTACTTTGTGTGCTGTATGCAACTTCTAACTGAATCATAGTTTGTTGGTTTTCTTGAAAAATAAAAATTAAAAAAAAATTTAAAAAGGAAGAGAAAAAAGGAAAATGAAAAAGAAGAAAAAGAAAAAATGAAAAGGAAAAAGAAAAAAGGAAAGAAAAAGAAAAAAGGAAAGAAAAAGAAAAAAGAAAAGGAAAGGAAAAAGGAAAAGAAAAAGGAAAAGAAAAAGGAAAAAGGAAGAGGAAAAGAGAAAAGAAAAAGAAAATAAAAAGAAGAAAAGAAAAAGTAGAAGTTGGAGAGGAGAGGAGAGGAGAGGAGAGGAGAGGAGAGGAGAGGAGAGGAGAGGAGGGGAGGGGAGAGGGGAAAAAAAGAAAAAAGGGAATAAAAGGAAAAAAGGAAAAAGGAAGGAGGAAAAAGGTAAAGCAGTTGCAACTATTTTCTTCCTGGACTTTTTGTGGTGCTCAGACTTGTGAAATGTACCACAGCCTGACTGCTGACCTATTACAACTGCTTGAAGACCTCAGCCAAAAATTCTGATACTGATACAGCAACATATAATCTGCTCAATCTAAAAATAAAGAATGATGCTTAGAAAATAGTGCAAGATTAATTTATTTACAAATATTTCAGCCAGTTATATTTAAAAAAACTTTTGTTCTGAAAACTGAAGAAGAATAAAAGCATAATTCAGAAATTTTAGACACACTGATGGTTTGCTGTTCCTTGGGGGTATTTTTAGTGTTGGCTTTTCCTTTTCTGGAAGCTTCTAATGTAACAATACCTTGCACCACAGTGCTGATGCGGGGATCAGTGGTTCATTAAAAGCTAATCCGTGAGACATTAGGTTTACAAGTGTCACAGACACATTAGATTCGAGAACAAGGAGGAACAGAGTGGTGAAAGGATTGTAAAATACACAGAGAATATCCCCATAAGTGGGTACTACCATTAGTTTTGCAGGAAAGCATTAGTTCTGAAAATTAATTTCATATGTGTAATTACTGGTCACGGCTGTTTAGGAAGTGGCATTATAGCAAGTTAGACTGAAATCAGTCAAAAGAGGTTTTATTTATTTTTTTCCATTTGAGATTATCTCACTGGTTTAAGCAGCACTCTTTATACTCAGAAACCCCTACATCTGTAAAAAAACCACAGACCGTGAATATCTAATCAGTCTCGAATAATTCAGCTATCTTCGCTTGCACACGATCTACATACAGCCTTTCGGACTAACTCTCGGCTAATTCCTTCGCTATGAACGTCAGTCAGTTATCTACAGGATTCGATATAGTCTTTATAGAAAGAGAAAATGGCAGAAACCGCTTTACTTTTCCTCCGTGGATAGTCGGTAAAGATTCTCGCCCAAGTACTCCAGCCTCTCCCGTTGTTCCAGGTCCTGGTACAATCCTTTGGGAACTTTGCTCAGGCCGTAAACCAAGCCGTAGAGGCAGCCGGCGATAGAGCCGGTAGCCGCGCTTTCTCCTGCAGGTTTAAGCACAATCACAACGGTCTCTTAACGTCACCTCCGCAACCAAAAACCGCGCTGCGCAGAGGGGGAAAAAATATTAAACCGCTGATGGAGCGTGATGGGGGCACGGTGGGTCAGTCCCGAAGGCTTGTACCACCCGCCGTGTCCTGCCTCACTGGTGCAGGCGAGGATGATGAGGGAAGAGAGCGATGCCAAGGCAAGCGCGCGGCGATGCCCCTGCGGCGTGCGCTCCTGGGCTAGGAGCGTATTTGTTTTGGGGGAAATCCACTCTGATGCAACAGCTCTTGCAAGCAGCTCGCCATCGTTAGGAAAAAAAAAAAAAAAAAAAAAAAAAAGAGTGGTTGTGGGGGTTCCCGCTACATGGAAAATGTCCCGGACTGGAGAGAATCCAGTCTCGGATTTACAACACGCGCTTTACAACACCCAGCCGCGGTGGGTAGCAGCGATGCTCCGTGCGGTCTCCGCCGGTCCGTCCCTGCGAGGGGCTGGGGGCTCTCACCGCTGTGTCGGGGCGAGTGAGGGACCCACAGCCGGCGCGAAAGGACCACGTCAGGCAGGGATGGAGCGGGGGATTCGAGGCTGGGGTCATTCCCCCCCCCCCAGCTACACTCTCGAAAGCCCGGCAGGAGGTGGCCGTCAGCGAGAGAGTTCTCGCTTGCAAAGCTGTAGAAGTAGTTAACTGTGCCTCTACGCGCTAGATTTTACCTGCTTGGCACTTGGCTGGGCGCTGTATTATTTTTCTCCCTTACTCGGTTTCACAACATGCAGCTAAAAGGCTGTTGCTTTGCCAAAGGCGCTAGCGTTTTGGCGGAGAAGGATGCCAGCCCTTTACAAAGCCATACTGGATTTCCTCCTCGCGCACCCACCTCTGGCGAAACCCTAAGACTTAAACGAAGCAACGTTTGAAAAGCACCGTAAACGGCTCGCGTGGCAGCTGCTGCCGCAAGAAAGGGGTTAAAGGGGTAAAACCGAGGGCGCAGATATCGCAGGTTGCCCAACCGACAGCCAGGAGGGAGTGGGGAGGGGGGTGGCAGGTATTTGGGGACCCTCACCTCCGTGGAACATGGAGCGGTTGCAGAGCTCCGTCCAGTCCCCGCCGCAGCCCAGCAAGGCGTCGTAGGCGATCATGGGGGCATCGTGGCCTCGTCTCCCCCCCCGGCCCTCGGAGCTCCACCGCCGGTACGTCTGCGGGAGAGACGGCGGCATCAGGGTAGGGCGTTGGAAATGGGGACGGGGGGTGTGCGGGTCAGCTTAGGAGATGCTCGAGGTGCAGCTCACCCCAGCTTAATGCACCCGGTTCTCGGCAGGCCAAGAAGCTGGCGTGATTTAAGCAAGCCAAGAATGCCAAAAAGTAGATTGAGGTAGATTCCAAGTTCACACCCTAGAAATTCCTTATTATTTAAAAAATGAGGGTCGGTAAGGACTTACTTTGTCAGCCCTCTTCCTGCCTCTTGGAAATATTCTCAGCTCCCCTTGTGACACGTTTGCAAATGTTTCAGTTACCCAAGTTTTAGGGGGGGGGGGGGGAAGAAGTTCTGATTCAGTAATTTCTTTAGGGGCTCAATTTCAGACTAAGTTAATTCAACCCCTCCTCTGACTTTTTCTTACCAAGCCTTTTCTCTCCTCTTCTACAAGCCTTTGTTGAACAAAAGGGAAAACAATTTGCAAATGTAAGAAACATTTCTTCCCCAGGAGAAGAAAGAAGAAAAAAACCTCCAAACCCACAGTGAGGTTTTTGAAGGAAGATCAGATTTTCTCTAGAGGGAATACCTCCAGAACTCACTCTCTCCTGCCCCAAATCCCTAAATGAATTCAACACTCATAAATTTATAGTAAAAAAACCCAACCCTTCCTTTAAAGGAACTGGGCAGCTTTATTTCCTGAAGTTTAAGTTACATGATGGTAAGTTGAATTGCTGCTGCTTGGCTGGCGATCGGCTTCTGCAACAGGTATGGAGGGTTTGCATTTCTATTCAGCCATTACATACTGGCTTGTGGTTTATCTGCATATAGATTGAACAAGGCAGAGTTGGACTACAGCTTTGCTCTGCTGCTTGCTTTTTTTTGCAGTCTAGAGAGAGTATGTATGTCTTATGCTTCCCAGCCTTGTTGCTACAGTTCGGATGCTGGCGGAGCGGTCCTGACACGTGTAATACTACCAAAGGCAAGAGGACGAGGCGCGGAGATGCTATTCTGGGCGCGCAGGCAGGCGGCTCAAGTGTCGCTCCATTTAGCCCTTAAGATCGCCGATGCTCTGCACCCATCTGATGTCACCTCGCCTTGCTGAAGCAACTTTACGTTCGGGATAGCTGTCCTCGGGACTGAGCCTTGGGACTTAACTGCACCAAGGCAGCATTTCTCGAGCTTTTCAGAAGCGCCAACCTCTTTGCGCCTTCGTGCAGCCCTGCGACGTGGCACCAGCCCAGCTTCCCCAGGGTGAGGACCGGCAGCCCCGAGTGCGTGGATGGAGATGTCAACGCTCGCTCCCTCCTGATGAAGGCACTGAGCTGCTGCCAAGCCCTGGAGGTAGTTCATACATCTCCTCCTCACTGTAAACCCCTGCGGTCGGTAATTACGGCTGCCCCTGACTTGCTCACCCTCCGGGAGCTGACCCGCTGCTGGCTAGCATTCCCTTTCCATCCATTTTGTTTCCCTTTCTGGGTCCTTTCACCGTGCTGGTTTAAGCAGCTCCATCTTAAGGGGACAAGATCCTCAGAGTCTAATTGGCCTGGATGACTTTGGTTTGGTTCCCCTCTTGTTTTGTCGCGCACCGTGTCCAGCACGGGACAGCAAGCAGAGCAAGTGATTTGTTTGCAGAAGCAAGGCTGATCCCGAGCGCGCTGCAGTTCCTGCCTGTTCACTGTGTATCTAACGTGTTCCAAACGCACATCACTGAAAAATGATTTATCCTACATCAGCCCATCTTGTATTTATACATTTCAGAAGGGGTAATTTGTCTTTTATCCCCACATTTCTGGTTATCTGCAAATTTAAGTGGTATACATGCTTATACAGACTGTGCTCTTTGCTGCTTAGCATTTCAAGGTGTGATTATTTTTAGAGAGGGAAATTGCCTTTGCAACGTACTCGGATCAACCCAAGCCACGTTTGAGGTCTTCATTTTCACATCTCCCGCAGCTGGTATGTGCCTGCAGAAAGGTGCATGCCTGGTCGAGCAGGACCTGTTGGCAAGAGTGGTGCCAGATATTGGTGCTTTATTAATTGCCTGTAGAAAGGCAATCAGCTATGCCTCCAGACATGAGTGGCCAGTTAGTTTGGGGGAGTGCAAAGGAAAACACTCCTGGGAGAAAGGCAGGCAGGATGGTTACCTTCTCCTCTTTCATTCTTTCCATGGCTATAAGCACGTTCGGCTTATAAGCAAATTAAGTCTCTCAACTTCTGTCAGGCTGTGATCCCTGGCTGGTGGTGGAGTTTGAGGGTCAAGCAACATTTTCCTTTCTTGTGCATGAAAATGAATAGCTCAACAGGCCAAATTAGTTGGTCTTGGGCAATGGAGGTAAATTTTCTTTCTGCGTTAGGAATTCATGCAGTTCTCTCTTGAAATGATCATGGGAAAATACTGTTGGGTTTAATCTCTCCTAAACCTCTGCTAAGACTCTGGTAGAACTGGAAGGAACAAAAAACTAGTAACAAATTCGTGGCACTGAATTAAGAAAATAAAACCAGAGGAAGACCTATTCTTTATGTTTAGAGTGAGCAATTTCTTATTATCCACAGTCAATCTGTCCATTGGCACCTTTCACCGCATAGATGAGCACCTAAAAATATATAAAGTGGATTCTCAGAATAGAACTGTGCTTTAATAGTCTGGAAAAAAGGATTGATTTATGGGAAAAGGTGACAAGAACCACATACTTATTGCTTAGCTGCTCAGTGGAGAGCTTTGAGAGGTGCCAGCACGTATCAGAAAGCTGTAAACACCAGGGAAGAAGACACATCATTTCTCTTGAGTTAAGACGATGAGGCAAAAAAAAGATCATGTACACTATGAAATAGTATCTCACGGGGCGTGGTGAAACACCATCTTTTGAGACACTTAAAACTAGCCTGGGCACAGCCTGCGTTGGCAGAGGATCGCTTCGGACGGCCGTCTTCTGTTCGAAGGACCGTGACCAAGTCCGGCTCCTAGGACCCGGAGGGATTTCGGCGGGACTCGGGCCACAGATCCATTAGGCTTTAATGAGAGCCCCTGGTGAGATATTTGCTGTTTCCACCCTCAAATAGCCGCAGCTTATGTTTTGTACCTGCTCTGGGCATCAACACATCCGACCATTAAGTTTGCCTCTCTGCACCGTTTCCTCCCATTGCAGCAACCCCAGGGTCATTGGCAACTGTTTTTTTAAGCTAACACATAGCTGAGCCAAGGATGGGAGTTGTTTCTTTCTTGAAATTTCAGAAAAAAATTAAGACTTCCCAACTACTCTGGCACAGTTGAAAAATACCAATATGTCTCTTTGAAAATACCTCTCTCGGTCCAGAGCCTTTCTGAACACATTCTGAAGTTGCAGTTACCTTTTCTCTCTCCTCCGCGTCATAGTTGTCCGGAAAGACAGGTTTATTCTGATTTTCCTCATTGATTTCTCTCTCCTCCAAATAAAACTGCCACTTGGCTTCAAAGTAAAACCAGTGCTCCTGATATTCTGAATGCAAAAGAAATTAACGATGTAGTATTTTATCTTGGCAACATTTTCAGTTCTACTTTAATAAATTTTAAAGAAAATGACTGTATTGACTGACCTGAAAAACTAGGAATTTTACAGTAACGTACATTAAGTGGGCATATGTACTAAGTATGCATTTTAATACGGAGTGGGACATCTAACTGGAAACAGAAGATGTGAAAGAAGAAAATATTTTCAGAATCTTGTGCTATTTTTATGGTATATTAAAATTATGTTAAGATACATCAAGATGAGATTTTTAGAGAACTTACTGAGGAACACTCCAAGGAAAAGAAAAGAGTCAACAAAAAGCACATACACATGCACCCATCTGCAGAACTTAGGCCTGAGTGAAACCCTGCCTGGGAAGCTGATGGGGGTAAAGAATTGGAAATCAGTGAGATGAACCAGACGGCTAAGTATGCCAAGGCAAACTAGCAATTCGGTGTGGGACTATTGGTGTACAGCTTAAAACAAAATCAATCATTGCCACTTTTTCCTGCTTGGTCGCTCAGTTGTGTGCTGCAAGTGGCTGAGGAACATACACACAACCAAACCATGTCTCTGAAGGACGTAATCTGATTTTGCTTCTTTTCTTAAAATGCCATACAGGTGATCCTCTTTGGCTGCCTTGTAGGACCTTGTGAAGGTATCCACAAGGGTGCTGGTTTCCCCAGACAGGGATGAGCCTTCAACAACGTGGCCAGTTCCCACCTGGGAATGCCCAGCTGCCCTTTTCCTCAGCCCGTGCCCCAGTTTTCCCTGATTACAAGGAAGCCATTCATTAGAACCCTAAAAAAAGGGGAGTGTTTAGGAAAACAGAGCAAAAGTGCACTCACATCCATCAAGCCGAGGAGACCATCTTGAGGGAAAAAAAGTGGCACAAAGAAAATGTTGCTTGAAGGAAACTACTGACACCCACTCCAGCAGCTGGGTACAAGACTGCTTTTAGAGATGCAGGTGACCTAACAGGTTTCTTTCTTTGTGGTTTTTTTCCCTATTTCTCCCATGACCGTAAAAACTGAATGCCTCAAAAATGAATATTTTCTACATAGTGCCTCAACAAGCAAGGAAGTGTGATTATTCCAACACACGGGCTCAGAAACAAAGGGATCGCGCAGTTGCAGGAGATCTGGGATTGCGTGGACAACCTGTAGCACGGTCAGAAATCCCATGCCGACAGCCCTGGCGAGGGTCTGCCCCATCCCTCGAGCCCAGCCCGAGCCGACGGTCACGTTCAGGTCCATGGGACTATCTGGCATCTAATTGCCACCGACCGTCAGAGAGGGGGTGTTGAGTTGAGCCCGCTGTGACTGAACACCCTGTTTGTTACCCACGGGGGAGAACACAGCTAAAAAAGTTTTCTAAAAGTGGAGGGCTCTGTTCGGAAGGATTTCTTTGCGGTGGATTTCACCAGCCAAGGAGCTTAACTTTAATGCAGGAGACTTTTCCCGCTACCAAAATAGGACGAAGCTCAACAATACGAGCAGTAGCCGGAGAGCATGCCTCAGGAGTCCAACACGCATACCTCCACGCTGAGGGGTCCTGCTGGGGTGGAGTGACAGGGACCTGCTGCAAAGCCACTCGGAGAAGAGCTCGCTCACGCTAATCCTGCACCTGCTCCTCATAGGTCTCGGCTAAAAAAAAATCCTGGTGCGCAATGAGGCGCAGACGAAAATGGGGGGTCTTTCAGAAAGGTTCCCCGGTGGCCCTTTCAGATTGTAAAGCGGCAGCTTTCCTTCCCGGGTAAATCTTCATTTCTGGGTGCTCTTGAGTAAAGGTTGCCGTTGAATTCAATCTTTCTCAACAGCCGCCCCTTCAGATTAACAGAAAAACCTCTTTCCTCCATGTTTTAATATAACGATACTCCTCTGTCTACGGCGGGTCTCACCGTTACAAACACATCACTCCCTGGCAAGAGGGGACTAAAACACCTTTGCCCTGAAGATCACATACATTAGTAAAGTAGCAATATCAAGTTCAGTAGTTGTGTTACGCTCGGTTGTTTTAAAACAAGGATACAACAGGTTGTATCTCAAATATTTGTTCAGAAAAGCAACAAGTCAAATCTGAATTTGTGCTCAAAAGCTAACCCTTGGTCAGGAGGCATCTGCAGGTGAACTTTTCCTGGCAAAATGAGGAAAGTCAGTGGGTTTCATATGGAAAATATTGGACTGTGCTAACAGATGGAAGGGAGCTGAATAATTCATATCTCAGCAGTCAGTTTGCCTAATAACCTGCTAAATATCACTTCCTCCCTCCCCCCTGGCCAGCAATCTTTGAAGACTTCCTACAAATAAACCTGTGCAGTAGGACATTATCATTGCTATTTCTCTTTGTATTTTTGCCACCAATATACCAGGCAACTAACGGACGGTAGAAGAAGGTGGCACCACCTGCGAAGAGCTTACAGCTGAGCAGAGAAAGCAGGAGGACAGCCTGGGGAGGTGGGAGAGGGGGGGAAAGCAGCAAAATGGAGAGACTGGGGAGTGACGTTTCTTCCGTGTCTTTCTAGCTGAACATGGTTTTAAGAAAATAACTCTTTTGATTCAGACACGTTACCTGCCATGTGGCGGATGGTCTTCTTGCAGTATTCTTCAGCCATCGGCACAACCTTCATCATCTCTCTTCCCCACTGCACGAGGGGTTTCCCTTGTATTGCGTATGCCACAAAAAGAGCTGTGCACAGGGACCCCAGAAAGCCTGGAATTCACAGATAACAATGATTACCGATGTGCCGTCTGTGCTTGTACCATCCCTGTCATGTCCCTCGTAAAATCATTAGTGGAATGTCTCATGGCCGTCGGCTAGATTAACAAATGTACATAACCCATCTCCGTCTGTTTGCAGGGAGGCTCGTGGCATTTTGAGATTCTTGGCTAATGCGTGGTGCCCGTTGGTTTATGACTTATTTTACATAGAAGGGAGCTTCTGTTCTCAGTGGTGTAACGTGACAGAAATTGAGGTAGGGGTCAAAAATAAACATAATCCACTAATGTGATACTGAAAAATCTTCTAATTGAAGTCACATGAAATAATTGACTTGTGTGAAGTGATTCAATTACAAGCTATATCACCTTGCTTACAGAGTCATCCAGCCCAAGGGCTGTGGTTGTTAGATCTATCACTATTTCTGGCTCATTTTACTCTAAGGGGACAAGCCCTTGTCCCCTAACAGGAAAGAAGCAAATGTCCAAGAAAGACATGCTGTCTGCCAGCCCAGCTAGGTCTTCTACTTTGGATACAAATATACTTAAGATGAACTTTCTGTTAACAGGCACTCAACGCTTCCATGATGTCAGAAACAGAGGGGCTCGTTTCTCATATTTGCTTGTGCTCTTGGCATTCAGTCAAAGGCAACAAAACCAACCCAGTGCAACATGCAAAAGAAGGATGGGAAAACAACTCCGTCATTTAAATAAGCCCCAGGTGAGCGAAGTATTGATGTGTGTGCTTCTCTCGGTGCATGGGCCCAAAAGTGTTCACTCATGCATAGAGGTAAGCATGAACTTAATGTGTTTTGCTGAAGGTAAAAACCAAATTATTTTAGGAGGTTACAAGTCCAGATGAGACAATTACTCATTCTCTCTGCTGTGACACCTGCAATACTGCGTCAGGCCAAAGGCACGTCTAACCCAGGATCCAATAGATGCTTTCAGAAAGAATAAAAAAACGGGTAGAGCCAGCTCAAAGGGTCTTACTCGGATAGACAGCATCTAACCCAACCACCACAAAGATGCTTTAGTGTCACATTCAGCGTGAGGGTGGCAACAGAGGGTTTAGAGGGTGAAGCAAAGGACTAGCAGTGGGCAGCAGGCGGTGAAGAGGGTGGTGGAGGTTGCGACGTGCCCAGAAGGTTTTAGGGGGGCTGGCAGTCTTTCCCTGTCTGTTCTCCAGGTAGATCCCCCCCTTCTTACTGCTATTGCCCTGCTGCCCACGCTCCTGGCAGCCCTCG
Source organism: Haliaeetus leucocephalus (assembly GCF_000737465.1). Taxonomy (NCBI): domain Eukaryota; kingdom Metazoa; phylum Chordata; class Aves; order Accipitriformes; family Accipitridae; genus Haliaeetus; species Haliaeetus leucocephalus. The sequence continues at coordinate 2,746,920 of NW_010972931.1, forward strand.
CCGAGGAAGAAAGCGAGCCCCAGCTGAGATTTCTGGCTCTGCAAATAATGCCAGTACAGAGTGAGCCTAATTGGTTTGGTTTCTCCGCTCCCCAGAGCTTCTGGACTAGCTTAGGGGCAATTTTAATTACTCGGCTTGATTGCTTTTAACAGCGACAGCCCTTCTCGTCCACTCGCCTGATCCCTTTTGAACCCCGGCGTATCTGTGGGCTTTGCAGCTGCCGGCAGCAGCAAGGTCTGCGGCTGAACTACGCACGGCACGGGGAAATATTTCCTTTGTCTGTTTGTTTCAGTCCTGACTGACACCTCAATTGGGGTTTTCCCGTCTTTGAGTTACGGGAATCACAACTGACATTTCCCTGGCACCTTTCGGGATGGCGGTGAGGTCCCTGGTGGCCCTTCCACCCCTCTCCTCCCTGCCGAGCCACTTGTCTCTTTTCCCAGCTGAAAACTCCTTCTGGGTGTAATTTCTCCTTGTATGGAAGGCAATTGATGACTTGAACGCTCCTTGCTGCCATTTTTTCTGGCTCTAGTAAGTACCTTCTGAGGGGGGAGACCCAGAACTGCAAGCAGTCTTATTGCTGCTAATGTTCCAGGGACTTTATATATTGGCTTAATGTTATTTTCTGCTTTGCTCTGAAATATTTTCCTCTAATTTTATGCCATCCTGATGGCTTTTCTGACTGCTTCAGAGCACTGAGCATGTTGAACATGTCACCATTCATTATGGTTTTATTTTTTGCTGTTTAGAGCTGACAGAATGTATACACACTTACGTAGCATAAAATGATCAGAATGACAGACCTGAATATTCAGAACAGCATTAAATCTACTTATTTATGTTTTGTCTAGAGAATGTTTCAGATTGTGTCCTAAAATATGTGAAGGTAGTTTTTTTGGCTTTCTACCTTTACCTACAGTGATTTGATATGACAAAACCTGTCAAGAGAAAAATGTTTTTTATCCTCTGAACCATAAACTAGCATGATAATGGTGAGTCATCTGGATGTACTTGAATCCGAAAATTTGATCAGGGCAAGTGACATGAATGTGCTTTGGACAAGACAGGTTGTGTTTAGTTATAGGGATTTTAGGAGGGAAAACTCCCAGCCTGAGGTTGCTGTCTGCATAATATACAAGAAAAATATATGAGCCTATATAAGTAATATATACATGTATATACTATATACTTGTAATATATACTTCTATATACTTGTAATATATACTTGTATATACTATCCAAGCAAAATTCGAACCAAGGCCTTGGAGTCTGCAAAGCAGAAGCAGTTTAACCAGGTGAATCCAGAGAGGCCGCGTTAGTCCCCGCAGAAGTGAAGAGCAGCCTTAGGGCCCTCAGCGCGTGTACATCAGCCGTCATTACCTGTAGGGTGGTTGTGAGTCATTCGCCCGCATTCAATGCTCACTTCGATAAGGGACTCCAGCCTTTCCGGCTTCCAGTACCGCATCCCCAAACACATGGCTTTTGTGGATGCTCCAAATCCAGAACCTACAGTAAGAAGACAACGCCAAGCAGTTAAAAGGAGACTAACAATACACAAATATGTTGATACAATGTGAAACAAGCGCATTTTATTAATTCAACTCATGTGTGGGAACTCCTCAGGGAATGGGAAATCAGTATGCGAAGCGAGTTACAAGTTTTGAAAGTTTCTTGTGAGGAATTTTGCTTCTACATAGTCATTCTGGTTTTATAGGTATATTCCAATATTCTCAAGTGCAACGAAGAGCATAGCGGGTTCAGAAAGCAGTGTGCTCTCTTGTTCACAGCACTTCTTTGATTCAAACTCTCATGCCATCTTTACTCGTTTTTGGCTGACACCGCTGTTTTGCTTACTCCAGATGCCAGCTCTGGAAACAGAAGTTTGAGAAACAGATACACTTTTATTACGCCCTTATTTTGGTAGTCTTCATGCTGAAAGCACAGAAATAAAACACTTTATATGAGTATCACAGTGGATCTTAAAATTTTAATGCATGCTTCATCCTAGAGAGCCCCACAGGTAGTTCACAAAATAGTTTCTTCTACATACAAAAATAATGCGTCCAAAAAGAAACTAAAGGCTGCTGACCCAAATCCTCCAAAGTTAGGCAACGTCAGAACTGAGGTTTCCCTGTGTCACCTGAAATTAGTGCTTGTGTGCACACTGTTTATGGTACAGCCTGCACTTACTGAGCCTGGTCTTGGGAATTTCTGCTTCGTGCAGCACGGAGTTTATTTGTTGAATAGCTAATTCAGAAGTTCTTTAATCCTCAGCATTGAGTGCATGATCCCAGGTGTTCAGCTTTTAAACACTTCATTGAATGGAGTGTTAAATTTACTAATGAGTTTCTCTGCAGTACTTATCACAGTAATATCAGGATCCCACAGAAGTTTTAACGAGCTTATCTTCAACAGGCACCAGTGAGGTGATTATCTCCTCTTTCCAGCTGGTGAGCCAATGCCCAAAAAAGCATTAACTCATTGCAGGCACCCACCCTGAGGTGGATAGGGTTCGATTTTTCAAAGTACTTGGTATTTTTCAGCGCTGTCTTTGCTCAATCACACTTCCCAGTGACCTTGGGTAGAGCTGAGAGCAATCAGCATTTCTCTACTTGGTCCCTGGAAGATAAGGGGCATATTTCTGCCACCTAATTTTAGCCTCTGTGGAACCTGCATTAGGAGCACAGTCTCCCTTCTTTCCCAGATACGCAGCGTGGAGAAAGGCTATGTCTCCATTAGCCGCTATGATGACGTAGTAGGAGCGATTAATGGGCCGGAGTGAATTGAAGCAGCAGATGCCAAGGAAGGGGGGCTGAGGGATTGTAGTCACCCATCCCAAGAAAAGCCCTTGCTGCTCCCCTGGGCTGTGCCCGCTGCGGGTGCGGAGCACCGGGGCTCTCTCGGAGCACCGCTTGCCGTTCCGTGCCGTCCCAAGTGACATCCCCAGCTCAAATGTCCTACATGTCATGAGCGTGATCAAAGTGCGGTGGCGGGAAGATTTGCTTCAAGACAAACCGAAGCCTGAGCCAAACTAACGTAAGCCACCCGTCGGCATCTCCAGGTGCAACACAGACCGACTGGGATCTGGATTTCTCTCTCTTCTCTCTGGAGAGCAGCGATGCTGAGCGAGCACCCTGGTTAGGTCATCTAATCAGGTTAGCTGAAGACATTCCTTCCCTTCCTCCTCAGGGTCTAATGTGCAAATTCTGTGCGCCATAACTCTTCCAAAAAAGGCCAAACACCCGATAAATGTGACAAGAAAGGCTTTGCAAGACACCATTTTATTCCCTGCAAGCTCAGAGCTTGCTTCCTCACCCCTCGCTCGCCTTCGTGATAACAGTGAGAGGGCCCCTCTCCAGAACACCTCTGGCCGCTGCTCCTGGTGAAAAGGCTGGATGCTCGTCCTGCAAATGGTGGGTTTGCTCCTGCACCTCACATACGCTGCAGCTGTAGTGCCTGGTTATTAAGGAGCCAGGAGCCAAAAAAATTGTCTGCCTATCCCACAAATCACATAGAAACCATAATGAAGTATCAGGAAAGAAATCCAGTCTTCCAGAGCACCAGTCAACTTAACTGGGAGAACATATCTTCTGCTTGCAAGACAAAACTCTTCATTAAACCATCTGCTGCTCTATGGCAGCAGATGAGAGTCTTCTTCACTATGTGATCCTGGTTCCTCCAAAGGACACAATCCATGCTGATTATCCAAGAGGGAAGGGTGTTGTGCTACGCAGAGCTGCTAATTAAATAACGTCTCTAAGTATATCCGAAGCGGAGGAGGAACTACAGTAATCTGACTGCTGGTCAGAAGGAGCTTGTCTTTACAACTTCATCATGTTCCTCCAGCCTAGGAAGTTATACGAAAACCTTCTGCAGAATTAGATGGGCGAACTCGGTAACAAAGAATTGCATCACACAGACTAACATTAAGCCTAGACAGGGCTTCAGGGGATGAGCAGCTGTTAGCTCCCATGTCTCGGTATCTACCATTTGAATCAGTGAAGTACGGGACAGCGTGACTAGTCCAAGCAACAGGTGAGACACGTGTAAGAACATAAGGACAGTCCGCCACGATCAGACCAAAGGTCGACCTAACTTACCATGTCTGACGGTGGCCAACGGAGAGGATACTTAAGAAAGAGTAAAAGAAAAGTATGATGCTGCTACCCCTTTGTACTAACTAAACTGCTGACAATTTTTCTCCCCCATGCAGGAGGCAGCTGGCTATTCATCTTTCTGCTTAATAACCCTTGAAGGATTTCCCTTGGGTGAATTTGCCCAGCTCTTTTTTGAACTCACATGAACTGCAGCATCTGCAAATTGGCATTGGAAAATAGGTGTGCAGCTTAATTAGGTGTTGTGTGAAGAAGTCCTTCCTTTTCCTTGTTTTGAACTCACAGCCTGCTAGTTTCATCTGAAGTCCCTAGTTCCTGTGTTGGAGGAGACGGTGAGTTTTCTCTGTCCCTATTCATGTTCTCTGAGTTATCTATGACTTTACAGCTCTCTGTCGTACTGTCTCAGACATCATAGCCTATGGAAGCAGTTTTTTTACTAATCCAACCATCCTTCCTCATATCCTTTCTAGTTCTCTTACATCCTTTTGGGGGGAGGGAGGGACCGGCTTATATACAGTAATGAAGAAACAGCAGCTATGAATTTATGCAGTGGTGCAAACACGTTTTGTTGTCTGTTCCCGTCCCAGCCATTTCTAATAGTCTATTTGCTTTCTGGCTCTTCCTGTGGACCAAAGCAATGTTCTTGTAGAAATACTATAGCTCCATGATCCCTTCCCTGAATGGTAGCTGTATCAGCAACCACAACAACGTATATAAAATTAGGATTTCTGCCCCCACCCCTTGTATGACTTTCCACTTATCTGCGTTGTTTGGTTCTGCTATTGTGCCGCGCAGTTATTCATCACTGTGAGCACATTCCACAACTCTTCATCGCGTTATCTTTGATTTTGCTGACCCACTATGCGCTTGCATTTCCAGATTGTTTGTGGACACGTTGAATAACAGAGGTCCAACACAGGTACCTCCTTCTCTATGGAGAAGACAGACTGCAATCTCCGGCTCTTCATTTACTGTCTTATAACCAGTTGTCTGTCCTCAGGAGAACCTTTCTGCCATCCTGTAGCAACTTAGTGCCTCAACACTCAGTGCCTTTGGTGAGGGATCTTGTCGAGAGTCTTTTGGAAATCCTAACAGACTACCTTCATAATATCTCCTTTTCCCTCCTGTTTCTTGGCTACTTCATGAGCTTTCTAATAGAATTCTGAGGTGTGACTTCTTGTCACAAAAGCTGTGTTGACACTTTCTTATTACATCATTTTCATTTGTGCACTACATTTATTCTCTTTTAGTATGTAATACCTCAGTGTGCTTTTCTTCACCCTACATCTGTAGAATAATTAATAAAGATCAGCTTAATGGCTGCTAAGCCCTGATGAGGATGTGTCTTTTGTGACTACAGATCGTTCTGCATGAGAACTTAGAGCCTGGCACCTTTATCTCCCATCTGTCTGCGTCTTATCCTTCTCTTCGTTTTTGCTCCCCAACTTCCCGCATTTAACTCACACTTTTTCCTCACGCTCCTCTACCAATGCCACCAGGAAAAAGCTGCTGTGTGCTGCTTGGAAGGTGAGCAGCTGCTCCAGGAGCTGCAAATAAAGACCTGCTTGGATGCTGCAGCCTCAGCCTGAAACACACATGATACAGGTAGAGCCGAGCTGCCATTTGACTGCCCTTTCCAAAGGCACATCTTTGGCTCAATCTTACTCAGATTTTGGTTCCAGCTCTCAAACATCAGGGGTTCTCTTCTGAACAACGTGAGGTTTTGGCAATGGAACAAAACATTTTTAGCATGTCTCAGAAACAGCAGACTCACCTGCATCAAAACTTTAAACAAATGCTGACAGACAGAGGCAAACACTCAATGGTGAAAATTTTAGTGGGTACCGCTGCAATGAGCGTGGCAAGGAGCACGACACGAGTTGGCAAAGAGCCACACGGGGCAGTTTGACTTAAGAACTCGGTGTGCTGACTACACCCACAAGAGTTTGAGCAAAGGAGCATCACGTAAGCAATACAAAATTACCTAAGCTAAGATTTCACTGGTCCATGAAGGCTGGCACGTGAATTCTTGCTAGAAGTGAGATAAGATAGAATGACCACAGGGAAACAGCATTTTGGTTCCAGCCCACCCAAGATATCATCTGACTGCTAGGCATTCCATGCTCATGGAATATTTTTGCCTTGAGAAGAAATTTGTGAAAATTCAATTAAAAAGTTAATTACGTCCATAGCAGTGTCAGGTCCCATGGTAGACTGAACATCTCCACCTCAGGTCACTGGTTCTTTTGCTCTCAGGGTGAAAAAAAGGCTTCTTGAGATGTTCAGCATGATATTTGTCAGACCAGATGAAGAAGGTGGGCTTTAGCTGCCAGGTCTCAAGGCAGGAACTAATTTTAGATCCTTCTAGCTCAGAGTATCCCAAAAGCAAATAGTTTGTCATGGAAAGCTGGGGAGGAGGCAGGCTAAAAGAAGAGACATAGCTCCAACCCAGCAATGGGCCAGGGAACAGCCGTGCTCCACTGCGGGAGGTGTTGAGAGCTGCTCCGGGCTCGCAGCAGCTCCCACTATCATTTTGACCAAATTTTACTCACCGTCAATCAGAAAACATACGACAACTGCCAAAGGGGCACTTTCTCAGATCCGCCTGGCAGAATACGCGGCGAGGGGATCCTTTTCCCTCCCAGCAGCTGCTGTGAGGAGCAGGGGCCGAGCGAGGGATGCTTTCTGTGTCAGAGAAAACTGACTGCAGAGACCCAGAAATAGCCGCGGCGTTGTGCCGCCGGGTCTTTGCCACGATGTTGCATCAATAGGCAATGCTGTTGAACGGTGCCGGTACGTGCTACGGTGGCAGAACGTCACATCGACACGGGGCAACGCCTGTGTGAGCTGCCATCATCTTGTGGCTGTCTCCGTCTACCTCCTCTGACGATGCGATGTCTCTCTACAGGCTTTTAAGATTAATTGCACTGTGGGGGTATATGCGTACGTCTGTGCACATAGCTGCGTGCGTGTTATTTAGCTTGAAGCAGAAATTTAATTCGCCGTAAAATGAAATGGTCATAAAGAGAAAGAAGGAGAGGGTCGTGGGTAGGGAAACAGGGCTAGGAATTTTAGGGATTGTCAGCAAAACAGTCATAGCTGTTAGCAGGGCATTCACCTGGAGAAAAGTCTCTGCTTTCCCTCCTGTGAACACGTTGGCGCTTAGAGCAATTTACAGCCTCGGCTTTTTGTTTTAGATCTGCCATCACTGAAAAGATTCAAGACTACAAATGTTTAAATGAAAAATGGTAGAGAATATTTCTTAAAATAGCCATTAAACTCAAGGACAAAGATCTGGACCCTGAGGCACAGAGCCAAGAACAAAGTCTCTTTAAATAGACGTTAAAGAGGGAAGGGTTCATTTACGAGAGGACATAGTGCCCTGCAGAAGGAATTCCTGGCAGATCTCTTGCCATCCTCAGGCAAACATGGAAAAGTTTTGGGGTAGTAGCCTTTGATGTCAGGGGGAAAAAGGAAACAATTTCCATACAGCCACAAACGCTGAAAGCATGCATTATTCAAGCCAGGATCTATAAACGGAAAGCGGTACCGTACCCTTTTCATTGAACGGTGTGTGCCAAGCGAGAAGGTAGTTGTCTGGTTTTAATTCCCTGCAGCCTTCGATGGTAGCAGGGTCTGGCCGCCTCCCCGGGAGCTTGTCGATAGCATCCACGTAGCGCTTTACCAGCTCCCGGTACAGGTCTTCCAAACACCAGTAATCTGCTCGGAGGAGGGAAGAGAAGGTTGCTGTGTGAGGGCAGAAGAGCAAGAGAGCACTGAAAAAAATCCAAGCAAGCTCACTATGCGTTTAAGAAATGTTCCTATTTCCACTTGCAGTACACTGAGTTGTGTTTCTGGTGCCACTGTCAACACATTTTTACACACCGTGAGAGCGAGCTGGAGGGAAAAAACTCTCATCTCTCTGTTCTCATCTTTTCCCGTGTTCCCTTCCGCCTGTAATTCCTTTAATCGGAAAGATGAAGGCATTCTGTTTGTCGACAGTAGCTGCTCAGGGGCGTTATTTGGGCTCCATGGTGTGAAGTATTTGCGGAGGTGTCTAACTGTAAGGTGAGTGCGTGGCCGATGCGGGACTGGGTGTGCACCTGAAGCCACCCTGTCTCAGATTTGCCATTATTTGCAGATGTGAATCCAATTTAAAAACGAAAGCCTATTTTTTTTTCAATTACCACTGAGTTATTTTAAAGAGGTATGTATGACTAAACACAACAGCACATCAGTGGCCTTATTTTTTAATCTCTATTTTATATTTATCTTGTCTAAAATGTGTAGGTCTTTCGTGCAGGGATCCCAATCTCTTCTGTCAGTACAGTAACCAGAACAGCGAGCTTTTATAAAAATTATTATAAAGATCAGTAAGAGTAGTAAATCCCAACAGTATATTGATTATTTTTACCAAGGCCTACAGTCTTGCCTAAGGAGGAACCTTCCCCCTCTTAAACACCCACTGTTTCTTCAGTATCACTGCTTCTCTTGGCTGCTGTTACGTGTTGTTGGGCTTGAAGAGCCCTGCCCTTGGCTCTTGCCAAGGAAAAGCTTCCACTGGCATCTGTTACAGTTGTGGAAGCAGTGGGAACTGAGGAGGCTGTCGGGATTTGTCCATTTATATCTTTTCCATGTACTTAGAGAAACCCCGTTTAATACTTGGTTTGACTCACAGATCGAATGACACAGCAGGGGAAGTTCTTCTAAAAATATCCGCATTTTGTCAAAGATCGGTGATTTCTTGAAATCCACAAAAGAGGTTCAATTAAAGAGACAATTTGGAGGCCCATAAGCCAGAGCCACTCAAAAGTGCCATTTATGGAGACAGGTGTTTAAAGATGCAGGGTAAAAGCAAGATTCCCCTCCTTTCACATAAAATACACCCTATCTGTTATGCTGGCCATCCCACATACAATCCTAAAGGAACATGATACTTTCAAGCTGCCGACTGTTTCCAGATTTAGGCATCAGGTGTCAGTTTATCCGGATCGCAGCCAGGAGCAGGATTTACTGCCCGGCAGCTTCTGCAGAAGCTTTGTCCCCAGAGCCAGAGTCCCTGTGGTCCAGCACCTCCGGGCTGCCCGAGCCCACCACGGTTCCCGCACCCGGAGCCAGGCTGCTGTCTCAGCCATCAAGTCAAAAGGAGGGTTCTTTCTTTAGAAATTAATCCTTATGTTTTTTAAACCTGTGTTTAAGTCAGAGAGGAAAAGGCTTTCCTCGTTGCGGGGATAGTTCCCTTCTTTTTGATGATGCTGTTCTCGTTCCTCCCTTATGGAACAGATTCCTGCTGGAAGCAGACATTTCATTTATCCTTCGTTGTCGGGTTGACCTTTCAGTCTGTGCACGTGGTGGATTTGGGGAGCACGAGCTCGGTCTGCAGCAGCCCCCGCTGCTTCTGGCCACGGCCCTCCTGGGATGTCCTCCACGCCGCCGGCAAAGCGCTGGCCGAATTCGCCTCCCTGGGTGAGAACTGCCTTCGTCCTCGGCACGAACCCCCACCTCCCGCAGCCTCAGGCTGGGAGCTGCCCCGAGGGCAGTGCCGTGGCCACGGGACTTGACAGCGAGCCTAAGCCCGGGGCACATCCCTCCCAGCCGGCGAGCATCCCGCATCCCGCGTGTACCTGCAGGGATGCACCCAGGGATGCTGCGGCCGGCGGGCAGCCAGCCAGGTGAAGGGGATGTGTGGGGTAGCGAGGGACACGAATATTTTTATTGCTTATTCCCCCCCCCCCCCTTTTTTTTTTTTTTTTTTTTTTTTGGCTGGTAATGTTCCAGGCACCCAACATATTCTTTAAAATCTCAGTTGACGCAGCAGCAAGGCAGGTCTCCTTGGCCGGTGGCAGCTGCCTTCAGCCTCATGGACTCCGTTCACCCTCAGCTTCACTCTGTTGACCTGGGTGATTTTGGACACGGGCCGGGCCATGACGGAGCCCAGCAGCTTTTTTTGCGTTCCCCTTGCCAGGAGGAGATGCTGCTGTGGGCAGAGAGAAGGTCTCGCTTTCCCCCGTTCACCAACATTACTATGAAATGAAGATTTCTTACTAAAATTCCCCGCAGCAGCTTGTTGCTTTCTCGCCAGCCCATAAAGGCACGTTTTTAAAAAGCGTGTCTGATCAGGCCAAAGAAATGAGAGTGTAGGATAAACACAGCTGATGGGATTTATAGCTGACTTTTTTTCTTTAGAGCCACAGTGCTCCTGCTATATTTAAGAAATAAGATTTATTATTTTACTGTTAGTCTAACTGGCTTGATTACCCAGAAGTTATGGCTTTAGAGGGTTCAATAAGCAAGAAACATATGATATGTATTTAATCATAGCCTATATTCAGAAATATGTTAGTCATCTTTTTTCTTGATAGGCTGACATCTTGCCCTTATCTTTAGTGTATTAGCTACCCCTAAAACCATTGGTTAGCTAATAGCCAAGTATGAAGTGTCCAACACACTCTTCAACTGATCTCTACGTCCTAAATTTAGAGCAGATTGGAAGCAGGCAGATAAAGCAGTGAAACAGAAGCGCAAGGGAAATTTCATTGACGTGATGGATACTTAGCTACATTGTGAGCTTCTGCTACTGTTAGTTATCCAGCGTTAGGCGTTTTAAGAAAAATCAGGAAAGTTTTTACAGAGATTAGAAAAATTGACTCATTCTGAAGAGGCAAAATATTGCTGAATGGTCACTGTTTTCTGGTGTACTTTTGATGATGATGAGCTTGACAGTCTTCAGAGAGCTCTAGTTGGATGGGTAAGGTGTTGATATAAATATCGTCGTACCTTACAAAAGACTGTTACTGCCTTAGGAAAAACCAAGTGTTCTCTTTCAAACTATTGTGATTTTAGAAGATATATATTAATAACTTCTATTATTCTGATAGACTTTGTTATAAACATAGCATGTTACAATATTTTTTGGACTAAAGACACAGAGCTCTCCTTATAAAGCAAATTTTTCCTTTTCTGGCCTTGCAGGTGCAACCCTTTGCCCAAGGGGTAGCAAAGAGGAGACAGCACAAGTGATTTTAGCCTGCAAGAGGTATTAAGGTGACTCTACTCCAGCCTGCAGTTCTGGACACAAACATGTTAAAAATGCACTTGGAAGAGCTCTTATCTTTTACGGAAGAATCCTGAGTAGCTATATTATTCCCTGATGTATTCTAGCATACAGATAATCTACTTTTGTTACGCTGGACATGCGGTATTTTAGTCTTTAAGCTTTAACCAACTGTATAAACCTAGGGGAAATACAGGGAGAGCCCCTCCGCGCTCAAGAAATCAAAACTCCCCAGTCTGTGTGACGGTTGCAGGATGAGACAAGCAAATGAACATTATCATTCACAAGCAGCAGCCTTTCTGACACGCTTTCTCATGACTTCCCCAGCACTCAGGCTTATTCTAAGAAACGGAGCAGCTCGACAGTTTTGCTCCTTTCCAGACTGCGTCCGCTAGTCCCCTCGTACCTACCTGTGATGACAGCCTCTGCCGTAGCCATGTGCATGAGCGTGTTGTCACTTACTGGCCACTTGTCGGGAGAGAGCACCAGGTTCTCAAGCCCTCCAATTTCCTTCAGCTCCTGCTGGATTTTGGCACCTAAGGCATTGTTTTCTCGGGAGAAATTGCGATAACCGAGGGCATCCCCTACCCCAGCCAGCACAAGGGCAGCCTTAAATTTATCCATCCCTGAGATGCTGCCCGCTTTCCTTTTGTCCGAGACAGCCACCGAATCTTGATCTTCCTTTGTTCCTTTGCCTTCGGCTCAGCTCCCCCGACACTTTATATCAGCCATTGTGTCACACCGAGAGCACTCTCTATAAGGCAAGGACCTCCTTTTCTGGCTCTGCAGATGCCATCTCTTGTCTGGGACCCAGCGGAGAGGAAATATTTCATAACCCAGGGATTTCGCTGGGGCTTTGTTCAATGAAACCGCAAGAGCGGACCCGCAAAGCGAAGTGCAAAAGCCTCGTTTCTGCAACCCAGCGTAAAGCAAGCCAGGAAATCCTTAGCCCTACCCAGCGTAAGTAACTCTACACCCAGAAAAACAGATGTCTCCACAGGGGTGTTTATTTATTTAATAACTTGTAAATTAATATATTTTCCTGCCCTTTTCTGATATGCTGGAGTCAGCCTCCCGTTCAGCGACCAGTCAGAAGGAAAGCCTGTGATAAAAGGAGTTTCCAAACTCTGTAAACGCTAGCATGAGGGGTCAGGCAGTAAGAAATCTAGTCAAATGCAGACGACCTCTCCCATTTCTAACTACACCCTAGGGCAATACTTTGTCAACAGCTTTTATTGCTCTGTTCCAACTATTACAAGAAGTTTTTGCTAGTTCGCTGCACCCCTGGATAACTGCTGAGCAAAACACCAACTTCAATCGCATGCCTTTTACTCCCTGGCAAAGAGTGACTTTTTCCTAATGCCAAGCTCAGGTGCAGCCCACATTTGGACTCTGGAAGGAAACTATTTTGAAAGATGTATTTAAATGGCATCCTGTGAGTCTGAGAAAGCTCACGTATGAAGAAATCTCACTTAGTAAGAACTGAGCTTTATTAATACCATTCTCTCAAACTCAATACTCATGCAATTATGCACTTCATTCTGTTATTGCAGTTTTTTTCTGTGATTGTGCCATGCCATGCAAGAAGGGGCTACGTAGTCTTGCAGCTTTTTAAACATATTTTGCTCACAAACTCTGTCTCTGTGTAGGCTCAACATTGTCTTTCAAGGAGTCTGCTCAGCCTGACTCAGAATGTCGTTCCGAGTCACCATCCGTGCTGTCCTAAAGACTCACAAGTTACTACTACTTTACAGATAGAAACACAAATGTAAATATAAACTTAGGCAGATAAAAAGAAAGCTTTGATTGGCTTGACTGTAATTTTGATAAAGGATACCTGGGGAAAGGTCTTTGTTTTTCTCCGATCTTTTTCAGAAGGCAATATTGACCGATATTCGGATGGAAAAGGCTGGCAGTGTAAAGGATGCATCCTCCTGTCACCCAGAGCGATAAGGAGTTAATCACAGACTGAGTTATTGGCATGTGCACTTCACAAGAAACCTTCGTGCAGTTTCAGAACACAGATAAGCATCACCATCCCCATTCCACATTATAAGAAATAAGGTGCCGAAGTGGTGGAAGTAGCCTTTGTTAGCACGCTCTTGTTTTAAAGATGAGGATTTGGGTAGCAGAAGTGTCGAGTATTAAGAGGAGGACACTGAGAGTGCGTCTTTGTTGCTAGGAAGGAACAAGTCTGCACTGAAAAAGCAAAAAAAAAAAAAAAAGGGCATCGATGCCTTAGGGTACCCTGCGCCATCAGCATCACCTCAGGTTCTGCAACTCTGAAAGGGAACACCCAAAATGGAAAACTACGGCCAAGGGAGCTTACAAAAACCATGCCAGGCAGAAGCACTGGTGCTGATGTCCCCATGCCTTCTGCATGGACCTACCCCTTCTCTGTTCCCGCTGAGCATTACGATTTGGAAGCACGTGGGAATTTGAACTTGCAAAGCAAGGACGGGAGAAATCACCTGCTGATGCACTGCAGAGAGCTAGTAAGGGCCTCATCAGATGGAAGGTTCCTTCCTGAAAATGGGCAAAGCTATTCTTAGTTTTCCATTTATCTCTTCCTTCTGAATGTGGCTGGCAGTTGCACTGCCCTTTAGCTTCCCGTGGACTTTACCCTGTTGCACGCACACTTGGCTGCTTGTAACACAGCCCAAATTAGGAATAAAATCTTTGGCTTTAGAAATAAGGCTGTAATGAAAACCCAGAGAAAATTTCAGGGAAGTTCTATTTTTCAACTCTGCGAAACAGAACATGCAACAAAGAACTGAGCTTTTATTTAATTTGTTAATTGCACATGACCTCCTTTTCATGTGGTACTTTCAATCACTATGAGCTTTCTGGGCAGAGGTAAGATAGGCACGCTGGTATCTACCTCTACTCCCCCCAAAAGAGACAATTATTTGTAAAATATCATACTTGCATATCCAAAACACAATACTCCTTTAAGATGGATAAGTATTCACTTATCATACATATTCACAATAGGAAAAAAAACCCAAGTAGAGCTGGCAAAAAATGTTTGGTAAATGTTAAATCAGACAAAAAGGCAGCTTTGGTGGTGTCCTCTCATTACTGTACATATGACTGCTTTCAGATGGAGAGAACCCAGAAAAAAAAGGAACAGGAAGGCAGGATAGAGAAAAGACTTCTTTGTGATGGTGGCAACACGCTGGTGTTAGAGCTCAACTGCATCAGAAACCTTAAGAGAGAACATGAACGCCTGCCTTCAGCAAAAGGGGCTCCACCTGCGGGGATGCAAACCAGGGATCCCCACCGCCCCGGAGAGGGCTCCGGGCTTATACCGGTGCTGCTGACTTGTTCCAGTAAATGAACTGGCAAAGGGAGCACAGGCTGAGACTGCTCTGTCAACACAAGCCCTTCAGCATTTTAAATTAAAAGACGACGACTACACCCCCAACTACTTCACCCTTGAGTGAGCGAGCTATGCTTCTGCCAGTCAAAGACAGAGAAATGCTCTTGATTCCAAGCTTACCCATCCGAAGGATGCAGAGCCATATCCTGGTAACATAGGGTTGATACCAAGCGGGTGTCAGACTTCTGTCAGAGCTGCATCTTTGCCGCTACTGAAGCGAAGGGTTTCATTCTGGCAACAGGATCATTCCTTTAGGAACAATACTAATTATAGAACACGTTCATTGAGATCCAGGAAAAAATAGACTGGTTTTACTCAATTCTTTAATAGTGAGGATGAGTCATTTTCATACCACTTTACACCACCACCTTAGAGGAAAAATATTCCTTTAACACGACAGCACGCACTTCTTCCTTCTTTACCCTCTTGACAGAAAGTCTGTGTCATGACATGAAGCCTGTAGGGTTTGCCTAACAACAAATAGAGTATTTCACAGCTTGTAAAAGAGGCACAAGAAAAAACTCATGGGAATTTGTCAAGTATATGTACCAACAAGAGGAAGTATTCCAATAATTATATTCAATCAAAATTTGAATGCACTTAAGCTTCCCCAGGCCTTTCTCATTAAGAGGTAGGTGAACATTTTCCCCGCTTGTCTGAAGGACAGAATTTTCTGCCTGTGGTTGTAGCAGTAGCTGCAGTTGTAGCCCCCTGTCAACAGTTTGTAACAAAAAAAGCCCATTTTAGAGGCGTGTCATCCTCACCTAATTCTACCCAGCATACTGTATATGACACAAAGGTCAGAAAACATGTTTTGTTGAATATATTTTTTAAAAAGTTCTCACGGTTGTAAAACATTACACTTTTTCCCTTTCAGAAGGGCTGTGCCTTTCGGTGTGCCAGATGCTGGCTGGCATCAGCTGAGGGAAGCTACTGGCGCTGATGCTTGAAAGAAGAAGAGCTTGCCATGGTTCAAGTATCAGCGTCAGCAGTTTTGCTGTTATAGGAGAAGGAAGACGGACTCGTGTGATGCCAAAGCAGCCAGTGGTTGGTGAAACCACTGGAGAGGGATGCCAGCTGGGAGAGTACAGAGGACAACTTACTTATTTTGATTTAAACTTTCAGAAGAGAATTAAGGACAGTTGAATACATACCTCTAAAGGTCTTTGCATGGATTTCTGAGCGTGCTGCTTCTCCTACAGAGCTCAGAGCCTAGGACTGAGCAAGACTTTCCCTGCAATTACACCTCTCCTTGTCAGTACAAACTAATGACACAAATTGCAGAGTCTGGTAGCTAGCAGGTACGTGTAGTGGATGCAGCACCACAGCTAAACACGGCGAGCTTCTTAAAAGCTTAAAGGTACAGAACAAATATTTATTACAACTGCTCAGAAATTAATGAGTTACATCCTTGCCCTCTTCTGACTGATGGAATAATAATGCAAGGATCTAATAAATTAACCAGAAAACAAAACAAAACAAACAACTGGCCTTTGCAAGGCTTCCAAAGCAGAAAGCTGAGAAAAAACATACAGACAGTTCGCATGACTGACTTAAATCCTTTATGTTGACAGTCCATTTATTCCTTTTTCCATTGCCACAAAATTTACACACATACAGCTTACTCGGCAGCAAATCTCTCAGGTGCATTGAATGAGCAGATGCCTGCAGGTTTGCTCTCCTTGGCATGACATACATGATAAATTACATTTAAATTTAGAATTGGCAAGTACAAATCCTATGGCTCAGTTTCAAACACTCTAGGATGTAAAACCGAACAACTTGGCATCAAGTTTAAAAATACATACAGTATCTCTAGGAACTAATACTGTATGCACTGAACAACTTGAAGACATCTGTACCATTTATGATTATAAACTGATCAGCCTCAGTATCACCACTGTACCAGCTTACCTAAAAAGCGAATCAAGAGTGCCCTGTAAAGTGGAACTGTGGACAGCAGCAAATTATTAAAATACATAAGGAACTCATAATTTGAAAGCAGTGTATTTGCATTTGTTTTCATGATTGTTCAAGTGTGAAGGTGACACTCCATGCTATTATTTATGGGAATGTAAAATGCATACGTGGTTTCAAATGGGTAGAAGACTAGGAGGAACAAAAGAAAAAGCGTACTACACCTAGGAAGCTGGCTGATAAGGAGGAACTCCTATCTTGAGAGTATTTTGCCCAGTCTTCCTCTGTTGGAAGGTGTCTTCCATGAAGGATCCTCACAGGAATGAGGCTTAAGAGTAAGCGAATAAGTATGTATATACAGAAACTGAATACTATGCTAAGCATCTTCCTTCTTCCTCAGATTAACAAGGCAAAAAACCTCAACCCACACACATTTTTTATGCTCTATTTATTTTAAAAGGTAGAAGGTTCATCAGGTTGATTTGAAGGAGTTTTCAGCATGAACAAATGTTTCACAAGCTCTAGCGCTATGAAACTATTCAGTTATATCACATACCAATAGATTAAACTACTTCTGGTCAGTTATATTATAGCTATATATTTTAAGTCGCAATTGTGTGAATAACAAGCATTCCACTGCTTTTGGCTGCATAAATGCACTTGATGTTATGAGATGTTACACATTGTACAAAGCCTACAGGACAGATACAGAAATGGCTTGTTTTGGGAAGGAAGAGTAGGTAAGTCAAATGTGTTAAAAAGAGCTTAATACTGTTTTTAAATCTCTGTTGACTTCTGTAGAATACCTGTACTTATGTACACAAATGCCCTTCTAAAAAGATGTAGTCAGTAAGTAATAATTTGGCTTAATATTACTTCCTAACTCTAGCCAGGAGAGAGAGGCAGCTGAAGACTGAGACACGGACATCTAGTGGCTGCCATGCAAGATCTAACATTTACAAAGACTGCTTAGGGTAAAAAGACTACTACTAATAAATCACTCGTGGGGCATTTGTAAGTTGCCTGCTATGTTCTTACTAACAGGAAATTTGCTAATTTGTTCAAATTTGTCCTAATCCTGCTTTTTAAACATCATGCACAACTGAAATTCTCACAAGCGGAAGAATGAAGGTAATCCTTCTGTATGCAGCACGTACATTTGTTCTTGTAGGCTGCATTGACATAAATGAAAGCTGACTGCTAATATGAAACTCTAAATATTAGAGTTTAAGAGAATATTGTAAGCTTTTATACCCTCACAACTACAAAATAAAATAGTATGCTGTCATGCAATACTTAAATGATGTGATCCAAACAGATATAAATTATATAACTTAATGCACTATTTTCTCCAAAATTCTTGCACCTATTCAGCTTTGATTACAGAAAATATATTGATCATAGCTGTACATACTCTTTAGCATCTCTTTGTTTTAATAAACTTTTACAGTGGCTATGACAAACTCATTTTGATGAGGTAGCATTTAAAAGAGCCCTGTGTGAAGACATGTTGAATAGTTCCTGGTAAAACTTTTTTGTGCTTAGGCATTGGAAGACACTGTTGAGAAAGAGGAGACTGACCTCTGTACACTTTATAATCAATGGCTGGTCAAAGGGGAGACACAAATGACTGAACAAATTCAGATTTGGTGAAAACTGGTCCAATTCCACTAGCCTCGAGATCAACGATACTGCATTAATTTACTCTTTTTTTCCCTTTAAATAAATAAAATTGAATGCACAATACATCCAGAGGCATGAATGCTTATCATCATTAACATAAAGTCTCCTTACCTCTAACTATTTCTCCAAAGTGGAAGCCAACTAGTTAGGTCTTTGGGCTTATTCATGTTTATTTTCTCTGAGAAGTGCCAGGAATTGCATTCATAACTATGTTGCATTTAGCTAGAATTTAGGATATGTTTCACACTACAAATAAAACTAGAAGTTATATTCCACCAGTTCATTATTTGAAATAAATAAAACACATAATTGAAGACTGAATTATGATAATCAAACATGAATTATAAAAGCATCTTTGGTTGTTTAATGTCTACTTTAAAATGGTTAATAAAAAAAGCTGGAGTTGCAACATAGCATAGAGCAGCAGCCCTTCCTCAGCAATGCTACTGTTACATGTCCAAGCACTTCAAGAAGAATAATGAGGAAGTTAACCTCACTGGGAGAAAACAGAAGGCTGGATGTAATCAGTCTATGTATCTAGGACTTAAAAATACAAATTTAAAATTTTTGGCAACAAGTAAAAAAAGCATAAGTGCTTTTTTGTTTTGTTACAATTCTGTATTAGGACAGATCCACGGAACTAACTTTTATAAAAATACAACATACTGCATAAGTTTTTATTTAGGGATTTAATTTATATACCACAAATACTGCTTTTAATATAAGTACAATATAATACAGTTTTATTTATGTAACTGCTGGTGTTCACTTTGGATCATGAACTGAATGGCATGCTGTGCTGTCAAAACTTTAATAAAATGGCCTCTAGTTAAACTTCTCCAAAGTATAAAATCATGCAAAATCTACATCCTATATGATACAACCAGTACAATAATTGAAGCCAATAGCCTACAAACAGCCTGGACTATCTTCCGAGTTTGTTCCTGAAGCGTCCACAAGTCAGCCATTACTTTCTTTAGGCAGAAAGGAAGAATTTCAGTTTTGTCTGCAGAATCTCATCACGACCACTGAAACCAGCAACAATGTGCACAGTCATCAGTCAACAAATCTTCATTACCTAATGCACTTCAGAGCGCATGTTTAGTCCATATTGACAAGTCTGGGGTTATGAAGTTTTACGTTTTCCTCCTGTAACTACTGGTCGTGCATATTCCACAAAATCATCTATAAGAACAGGCCACGCTCCTAAAGAGAAGTCAAGCAATTCAGAAATTAATGTATCATTATCAGCAATAAACTGGTGTAGTCTCCAAATACAAAAGATCAGAAGCTCACTTTGACATTTCTGGCCTAGTCTAGCTTTAACACGCATGACATGACAAACACTTGAAAAACACACCTAACTAATAAATTAAACATTTGAATCTCTTCTTGCAGCAATAGTTCTTAGTACATACAAAATGTACTTAAAGCATAAAAATCCACACTACAAAGTTTATAAACATTAGTTGACAGCAAAACCATGGCATTCCTATTAGAGCCATTCATAACTTCGGAAATATTTCTGTACACAGTCATTCCAAAACAGGATTTGCAGGATTAGTAACAGAGTGGAAATTGCTTTTAGATTAGTAAAAAAAAGTCCACATAGACATTCTTGCAAGCAGAAAAATGATGTATTTTCTTGCAGTTAGCAGCACTTTTGTACAAAAAATACAGTTTCACTGAGACTCTTGTAGCATAACAGGTTCAAATAGCATGTGCTATATCATGGTGTGACAGTATCTTTACTTCTACTTATATATTACAGCAAACTAGGTAACCTTATCATTACTGTTTCGGCAACAAGTATGACACTGTATTTGCAGCTAAACCTCTAAGGGTAAACAAATTAAGACAGAAGGTAGCAGCATGTTCTGTTGTTTGTTTATAGCAATATTTTAATTCTGCTGTACCAATTTTTGAAAATATTCAAGTACTCCTTACCTTCTTCATCATAGTTGGACATATCATCTGCAATCATATTTCCAAAGTCTAACAAAAGATTCCAAGTATCTTTTGGAATTGATCTTTTATGATGTTCCTGTAAAGGAGGAAAAATGGTACTGTTCAATCCAAACTATTTTCAAATTCCACAGTAGTATTTTATATTGACATATACAAAAATAGACGTTTTAGAAGTATTGCTTCTTCTCTCTCTTTTTTTTTTTCTTTCTTAATTTAAATAAAGTTCAGAGCTTCCAGAGAAAGCTACAAAATAAACTGCAACTAAAGAAGGCAAAAATGTGTAAGAAGTCTTTGATAGTTGTTTTATTTCTTCCATTCTGCTTTTAGGGTATGTGTTCCTAACTTGTTATGAAAAAGAATAAACGAAATGCACTTTATATTTCTACTTAATGGCATCCATTCCAGGTTCTGAAACTGTGCAGCCATGGGTTAGCATTCTGCCATTTCAACTCAAGCCCTTTTCTCCTTACCCCTTTTTAGTCACGCTTACCCAGTCTCTCTTTCAACTTGTTGGTTATAGTTGTATTTACACTCTTCTCACTTTCTCCCAGACTGCCTTCCAGATCCATCATCTCAGCCTCTCTTCAGCTATTCTCTCCTTCACCGTAACACAATACCTGCATTTGCTCCACTTCTGCCCAGTCTCCTTTTTCCCAGTCTGTCCTACTCTCCACTACCACCTCCTTGTCTGATTTCAAATACACTCTTTCTGCATCACCCCATTCACAAGTACTAGTTGCCACCCTGGCCAGTTTGAGCAGCATTCCAAAAAGCTTCAGTCCTAGGCAGCATTCTCTCAGCTTTTAAAGTTAGCACTCCCAAAAAAAGAGAGTGTGTGGGCAAACACAACTACTCAGCAGTTGTGAATGGTCTGACTTGATCCTACAGCTCACATCTCCCTTCATCTGTTGATACTGCTATATTACCTGAAGGCAGCAGGTGATTAACAGGGAATTAAATTTCAACACCTGGTTCTGGTTTGCAGTAAAAAGTTGCAACTGCATGAAAATACTTGCTCGGTGAAGGATTGGGTTTTTTTGTGTTTGTGGTTTTGGTTTTGTGTTGTGGAGTCGGTTTGTTTGTTTGTTTGTTTGTGTGGGGTTTTTTTAAGCAGTAATACTCTGAAGTATTGAGAAGAATAAACTCCATTTCAAAAATCTGGAACTTGATCAAAATGAGGCTGATGCCCAACACAGCAGCAAACATGTCCTCTCACTCAAGCCAAAGGTCATATCTTGACTGCAAAAAATATGACAAGCAAACACACCTTCTGGAAAAGATTTAAGATCCTTAAAAACAAACAAAACACAAACAAAAGAGCCCATCCTAGAGAGTCCTAACTTGCTTCTTTCTTAGGTTGAATTTTTTTAATCTAAACATTTCTTCTAAAGTAAACATTCAGGTTAAATATTTGGAGTGAAGTAAGACACTTTATACCAGATCATCTAGATTATTGCTTGAAGTAGAGATCTGCAGAACTGTCTGTTGTAACAAACTTAATCATATAAGCCAAGTGGGAGACAAACGTTAAAACTTTTCTTCAGTTACATCTATAGATCTGAATTTGGATGTGTTAAGGGTATTAAGGCAGTTAAAATGTGAAATGTTTTCACAAGTTCTCTTGATGAAACTGGTACATTATTCAGTGAATAAAGTAAATATACTGTCCAAAAATTTAGAAAAAACTCCAAAAAATATTGCTAAAAGTATACACTTCCTCTGTTAAGCACTGGTGATTATGGGACAAATGCAGAAAGACTTTTTAATTCTCTTAAACTAAAGATAAAAAGATATATTAAAAAAAAATCAAGATAAATTATACATTATGTAACATTATATAAGGTATTTTTTTGCAAGTACATAGAAATGCAAGTGTAGAAACTTGGATAAATGAATCAGGTCTTTAATAAGACTATTCTGTAATTTCTGAAGTTTAATTTATGCATCTGTATTCCACTGCTCACAGAATTGCACTGGTAATAGAAAACTGTCAAGATCAGTGCACAACTATTATCTAAAAATGAGTCAAAATAAGTACTCAAGACAAGAACTTCTGCTTAAAAAGAAAAGTCTCTCAGGTTAAGTCAGTCATAACAGAATTGACATTTAAAAAAGGCTGAGTTCATGCATTAATACCACAAAAGGCAGAGCATGGTAAAATACATGGTTGACAATAATCATAGCTATCTTGAGAATAAAGACAACATAGGTTCAATCTACAATCATGGCTTCCTTTCATGCAGAAGCTTTCAATAAGTAGGAGGATACAGGATCAAGCAAGCAGAATGCTCTATTACTTTGCATGTAGCAATTTTTTTGCATTCTTCTCAATTAGAAAATTATATAGAGAAGATTTAATTTGGCTTGATTTAAGACTATTTTATAACAGTTTTCAAAAAGAAGAAAGTTCGAAGGAAGTATTCAGACATCCTGTCTTTTCCTTCATCGTAAGCACACAGCCTACAAGCCAGACTACTGTGGACTAAGATAGTCAGGAAGGAATACGGTACGTACTTACCAACAAAAATTTATTCCAAAGATCTAGAAATTTAAACCTTCCTGACAGGACTAAATTCCAATATGCAATTGCCATTTCTAGATCTGCAAAAGACAAAGCAACACATAAATACTACAGCACATTATATGCAATAAAACTCTTATGGTTAAACAATTAATGCTACATCCAGTCTATTATGATACAAATGAACAACATTCTTTTAAAATCACTACTCTCTACTCTCACTGACCCAAAAGGTGGAAGACAAGCAGTAATGGTATAAATTGCATATTGAACATCACGGCCATAAAGACTAAAATATTTCTGTCACCATCCAGTAGTGCCAAATTAACGCTACTTTCAATCTACAGAAAGAGAACAAGATACTTACCAATAGCCCTGTCTACAAATAAAAGTAAATAAATAAAAAAGAGATATATGCACAAACACAGCAAATATTTATAGAAACCCAAACATTTAAGTCTGCAGGTGCCAATTCCTGTTAATTTATCACATTTCAGACACACTTGACTTTAAAGGGAAATTAAGGACACAAGGGGATAAAACCAGATTTTTCTGAAGCATGATAATTCTACAGCACCCCTTACAGCAATAATTCTCTTCTTCTGGAATCATCCAGCACCTACACCCAATACTGAAAATATAAGTCCAAGAAAGCAGCCCTTATTCTGCACCATGAGCAGTGATCCAAGAGCAGAGTTCAGCTCATGCATGCCAACAGGAGGGTGCAGCACTGCCACACATTCAAGCGGAAAAGTAGGAGCAGTATTAGATGCAGCATAAGGGTAGAAAGGATGTTTTCTTGAAGGCCTGTTTTCATTCTCAGCAACTCACAATACCTAATGGCTTCTATGCTTGGTCCCACAGGTAACAGCACTGAATGTATGCGTACTGCTGTGCAAACACAAAACAAAGCACAGCCCTTCTTAAACCACAAAAAGATTTCAGTTTGTGCTTTCAGTGTAAAGTAAGTATAAACAAAATATGAAACTCAGTAGAAAGTACTGTCATAGCAGATAAGATGGAAGCTTAACCTCCACCTACAAGAAAGGAGCATGGTATTTGAAATTGTACATACCACATTACAAACCAAAGGACACTCTGTCACCTGAAATCAAGTTTCGAGTCTGAAAGAGATGTTCCAGATTTTAACATAGCCGGTTCCCTAGAGTCTGTATCATAGAGGGCTGGGGCCCAGACAAAGTGCAATAGTTAAGATGTAGAGAAACACAATATGCCTGTACCTAACTATACAGAGACAGTGCTGCTGGTGTTTGTTCTACTATGATCAGAGTGCTTTTCAGTACAGAACCTGCTTTATGCCCTAATAAACTTCTTTCAGTCCTTCCTGTCTTTGCCACCTTGCTCACTTTTCACAGAAAATAAGTAGAATAGAATAGTTAATAGCATTTACTTCCTGTTTAGATATGCAGATTAATTATTCATATCTGTTATCCCAAATGAAAAGCAAAAGAAATGGGGAGGGAGAAACTTGAATAATCTTAAGGGTTTCTAAACTTCACTGTGAAGTGACTGGCTTTGATCCCATTCACTCAGGCTTCTTTATGACGACTCAACCTTTCCAAGCCAATCTTGCAAATCTATCATGTGACAACATTAAGCAAAATGCACTTTGAAGAAACAACACTTTAATAGCAGGAGAGTGTTTATACTTCTGATGGAAATATTCCTTGGAAGAAGGTACAGGCAAGGAAACAAAGATGGTTAAAGGTGCCACAAAAAAGTTAAAAGGTAAAGAAGAGGCCACACTTCCTTGGTTTATTCGGGTATGTGTCAAATTCAGTATTATGTTAAGGTGAACTTGATTATTGCAAAATTGTGTTTAACACAATGCATGTGAAATACTATCTTAATTAAGTTGATACTTGAGGGATACATTACATGCATGTGCAAATCGGTTCTCCTGCACAAAGACACAGGAATTATTTGCTATAATATACAACAAAAGCGTATCCTGCTGAGGATGCTGCTCTGTAGTGGCTGAAACCAGTCCATACTGGAGCTGCTCTCCCCATTAAGCACACAGAGGGAAGTCCCATTCTCAGCTCAAGGGAAAAAAAATAAAAAGAGTAAATCTTTCTCATCTGGTTCACTGGAATCACACAAACTCATGAACTAACACAACAGAAATTTGAACAAAAAGGACTAGATGGGACTATCACTTTTCGTAGTGGTGCCAGTTTATGCAGTCTTAAAGTATTTGAGGAAACTAGGCCTTCAGGTGTGCTACATTCTCAGGGGATATCGCTACACTTTTGTTTGAAGACAATTCCCTACCTAAGTTGAAAAACAGCACTGGAGGACAGACGAGATGATTTTTCTGCTTTAAACGGAAGACCTAGTTACACAGAGTCCCAGTTCTACATTAGGATGCTGATAGTAGTATCAATAAACAGTAATGCTGAGGAGTTTGTGTACCTGCTCCAATTAGTGCAGCACTAAAAGATACTAAGAAAAAAAAATAAAGGCCTCATGCCATGGGAGTTTTGCATCCCCACAGGAAGATGCTTTGGAAGGCATGGATTTTTTAGGCAGTCTTAGGAATACCTATTTCAATGCTAGATAAATATGAAGGCATCATTACAAATAAAATCAAACTACAATTACAAAAATATGCTGGTTTTGTACCAAAAAATATGCTTCCCACATTACAGATTAATAATGCAAGTTTTATAAACGGAAAGGAAAAGACAGATGCATAAATCTCTGGAAACTAACACCTAAGCAAGGACCAGTTTAGAAGAGATTTCATTGCAAACATCCGTGTTCATATCCAAAACATAAAATTGCTAAACTGTTACTGTTTAAAGAACATCTTAAACATACCACATCATAGACTGGACATTATACAATGGTTTGAGCTTTCCCTTCATGCCAAAATATTTTCAGTGTCACTATCTAGTGAGTGTTGTATGTCATGCAGCCCCTTCAGCATAATGGCTTCACTGTCCAAAGTTTTTGCATACACTGAAACAAAGTTTCAATATCTAGATATTCATCTTTCTGGATATCTAGTCTAGTTGTGGCTACATAAAGCATCTATAAAGCTTTCTGTAGTAAAACCCTAAGAACTGAGTCACCTAAAAGTGATACCGATTACTATTACAAAATTACTAAAACTAAAATTACTTTAAAAAATTAAAAATATATACCATATCTGGGTAAAACAAATTCAAGAAGGAGGAAAAGGCTAGTAAAATAACGCTGTAATTATTTTAAACATTATTTTGCTAAATAACATTTATTATAGTAAACATGTTTTAGTATGTTTTAAAAGGAGTTCTTTACACTTTTGAATTATTTAAACAATCAGCTTTTCAAAACCAGAAGCATTTTGCATGCAGTATGATCTATTCTGAAACATTAAAGCCTCATTCTAAAATTGTTTTTAAAAAAACTCCTCAGTCCCTTCTACCCTGATTGAACAGAAAGCTTGAAGTGATAACAAATTAGCACAATTAATGCAGAAGGAGAAATACATTATCAGTTAGACAGCCTGTGTCTACTTTCAAGATCTGATCAAATGCTTATCTTGTTAACAAAAACCGAAAATCATTATTAGATTCTTGCATGAATAGGAAAAAAAAATAATCAAATTAAACTCCTCATCCCTTTGCTAAGATTTTGGACAAGGGCAATGAAGTCACTGCACACAAGTAATCAAGGAAGTGAGAAAACAGAAAGATAAATCAACAGATAGCAAGGAAATGGCTGGACAGTAGGATTTATGAGGAACATGAAATGAAGTTAATTTAGACCTGCTGTGCCAAAACAGCACTCTGGGACTGCAGCACTCACTTGTCATCCTCTGCCAAATAGAGCTTTCCAGTTCTCAGACTGCCCTCCCAACAGAGCTGCTCATGCAGTCCTGTTTGAAGCTGTCAGAATATTAAAACTATTTCACCTAAATTACTGATATATTTAAAAGAAAAAAAAAAGCTCAAGGCATTACATTGACCTCCTAATGACATTTAAAAATCTTTAAGTTATTAATAAAAATACTTTAATATTAGCCACTGCTGCCCTCATAATCCCTAGTTAGCCTATTGACTAGGTTCTGTATATTATGATGGTAGAATCTATCATATTTTTGAGCTTGGAAACAAATAATTTACTTTAATTTCATCTTTTGAGATTAAATGATTGTCCAAGTATTGCTGCCTTCTTCCTTTAGAATCATAGAATCATTTAGGTTGGAAAAGACCTTTAAAATCATCGAGTCCAACTGTCAACCCAACACCACCATGCCCACTAAACCATGTCCTCAAATGCCACATCTACACATTTTTTGAACACCTGGTGTTCATGAAAAGGGATGGTGACTCCACCACTTCCCTGGGCAGCCTGTTCCAATGCCTGACAACTGTTCCAGTAAAGAAATTTTTTCTAATATCCAATCTAAACCTCCCCTGGCGCAGCTTTATTGATGTTTAATCTTCTTACCAATATTGTAAAGCTCTGCTACTTTATATGTCATCTCTGTGAGAGACTTTGGGCAGCTTGTTATAAGCGTCAGTGTTCACCAATAAGTTTTATTCAGAGTATTCTCTCAAGCTACATGGGCAGGATATATTTTTTTTTCCAGAATAAGTGGATGCATCAGCCTTATCCAGTCCATCTACAGACACAAACCAACCAATTAGTAAAGAATGTAACAAAGCTTGTGGGAAGAAAAAGTTACTTTTATTAGACCAGTTAATAAGGATTAAAGAAAAAGACAAAAGGTTTTGGAAATGAAAATTTCAGTGCCAAGAACCCCTTTGTTTGAGGCTTTCTCTCCCCAATGCTTTAAAC
Source organism: Haliaeetus leucocephalus (assembly GCF_000737465.1). Classification (NCBI taxonomy): domain Eukaryota; kingdom Metazoa; phylum Chordata; class Aves; order Accipitriformes; family Accipitridae; genus Haliaeetus; species Haliaeetus leucocephalus. The sequence continues at coordinate 2,774,372 of NW_010972931.1, forward strand.
AAAACTTACTCTATAGCTTTGAAAACAAAAAGATTATCCAACAAACTCTCTTGTTCCCAACACTGCATAAAAAAATTAATCTGGACAGGTGCAAGACACAGAAATCTATTTTATCATTCAATTACCTTGTAAAAATATATGTAGCCTCTGTAAGAGGCTGAACTTCAAATGTTTTCTTTATAGTCATGTAATTTGCCCTAAAGTATTATTTGGTTGATATTCTTTAATCTCTTTCCTCTTGTTTTCTCACTGTGATCACAGGCAAATATCATACTTCTGTAAAGCTAAAACAAAAACTACATTGCACAAAATTATTTTGTTTTAATAAAATTCCTGGACACCACGCGGAAACTGGTGCAGATGGGGTAAACAGTGGAAACTGGTGTCAATCTATCTCAACAACTGGACTATCATACTACCTGACCAACAAACATCAAATGAATACTTGCAAGATTCAGTGAGTTACTTGATCCCTTGTTTCCTCATCTCTGAATGATTTAAAGAGTCTTCTTTGGCCTCCAAATTACTAAGAACATGGACACAAGAATTAGTTTCTTTCCTAATCAGAATGTTTTCTTCTTCTACAAAGAGATAAAATCCACATAGCAAAATAACAAGAAAATACCATCAGAATTCAACCTAAAAACCCTTCACCAAATTGCCAAAAGTTTAGAGCAAAACAGCCCTTATCTGCAGTTAGGAGCTCTCCCCCTAGCAGAAAGAGAGAAGGGGAAAAACCGGTAAGGGGTATGATAAAAATACTGAAAGTGGCTAGACTCAGGATCCAGCTGAGTTGGATCCATTCATCCCTGCAAAAGCCGTAAGCAAAGAGCTTCCCAGTGCTCTATGTTAGGGAACATGTAATGCACCGTGTCAGAGTTAAGTCCCTGTGGTGGAAGACAGCATGTGGATTTCAGAAGAGCTCTGCAGGAATCGGGCAGAGTCTGACTGTGCTTATTAACTCTATCTCAGCATCTGCCACGATGAAGCAGGCTGATTCTTCGCCTTTCATATTTATTATCTTGCGCATCAACTGCACAAAAGCAGATAAACTGCTCCTGAATGCTAGCTAGGCTTAGAAGAAGATAGCTATCTCGAAGCCAGTTTGAGCGCAGCCTAATGAACCTCATGGTAGCCAGTTTCAAAACCCTTCCGTCTCTGCAAATCTCTCCATGTACAATTCAGATTAAGTAATCTGTTGTAGTTTAAGTTGACTGGATATACGTTTCCCAAATAAGAGCCAAACGTGTAAAAGAATCAATGAGGCATTACTAGAACTGGCAGTTATGCCACACTTTTGCTGCTACTATTGGCCTTTTTTGATCAGAGCACCCTGTTCTATACTAAGCTTGTCTTAAATTGCTGGCATTTTCAGGAAGAAAAATCTGAATAAAAATAAAGCAAGGACCATACACACAGACCAAGGCCATTGAAACACGTAAAATACAGCATTCACAGACCTCTTCCAAAGTAAAGTAAACATGAAATTCATTTATTGAACTCCCTCAACTTCTTCCATCCACTCACTCCTACAAACACCCTACAAATGGATCAATCTAATTCTTCATTGAAAGTGGAGGAAATCTTGATAACTTGTTAGGGGGAGACAAAAAACCAACCAACAAGAAAAAGATATCCTTCCCTAATGTCTAAGTGTCTCTTCAAAGAATCTTGAGATACTGCTATGATGAAAGCCAAAGTTGATGTTGCTTCAATTAAAAAGAGCACATTATACTCATCTGCTCACAGAAGATGCAACCTCCTTGAAGTCCACATACCGGATGCAAAGATAGTCATTCTTCTGGTCTTGAGGTAATATTTGATTCAAGTCTGAATGCCCTCCTCATGTATCATCTCTTGCTTGATCCCAGGAAGCTGGCAGAGAGAAGGAAGCACAACCTTTTGAGCCAGCAAGCAGGCGAAGGGACCACAAAGGAGCGTTGAAGGATCAAATCTGCTTTTTGTTTCCATGTTGAAAGTCGAAGACCATGAAAGAATGCGTTAAGTTCCTCCACGGTGCTGAAACAAACTGTAGTAAACTGCTGAGCATGAGGAATCTCCTGAACATGTCTTGTCGGGGCTCAAATGGAGACCCATTAAGAGACTCACAGTGAGTATCATGTTAAAAAAAAGAAAAAAAAAAAAAAAGATGGAGCTAAGGCCTTGTTTTGAGCTTGAGCAGTGTCCTTAGAAATCTGAACTGCTCTGTATACAACATGACAAAAGATCTATAACCCTATTCTTTAGTGCACTTATCAACCAAGAGCTAGGACGCAAAATTTCACTCAGACTGCAGTAGAAAAAGCTAGAACTTGGGAGTAGAAAGTGAGATAAACCTCTGCAAATCTGCACCATGCAAAATGAAGATTTATTGTACTAAATATAGTAATGAGAACATGAGAGAGCAGATTAAACAGACAGAATTACAGTCATCCATAATAATTATTTGTAAAAGTCTCCTGGCAAACCAGACCTTAATAAACTGCACCTTTTACATTATCTCAAATATATACAAAACACTCAGATGAAGTTTAATATATCTAAATGTTATGCCTGCCAGGTCCAATATGCAACCATTGAGATGGCACCGCTGTGCTGAAACCTTGCTGTCTTTTTTTCCTGAATTCTGTCCACCACTTACAGAATAATAGCCTCAGCAGTTATAAGCATCTGTCTTTTTCTTAGATAATAATCAAATCTATTCAGATCTCAATTGAAAGACACTTCACAGTTGGGTCCTGAGTAACATTAATCAGAACATCATTTTCTGCTTAAAGAAAATCATGGTAGATTTTATACAATATGTTTTTGCCTCCTGCATCTCACTACTTACACGAGCTATCACCTAGGGGGACTGGTACTACTTTTACTTCTTTAAACAGCATGTGTCCAGACGGAAGCATACTACTTGACAATATTAAGCTATAAAAGTAAATGGAAACATTGAAGTTGGATGAGACTACAGAGACTGAAGTCTTGCAGATATAAAGAGAAATAAAAATTCCCTAGTATCACCACACAAACTGTGGAAGAGAGACACCTATAAAAGGCAGTCCTGTTTCTAGGAATGATTATTGGTGTACTGAATTCTGTGCCTATTTTAGGGAATGACAGAATAGATGTAACTTAATTTATTGGAGAGGATTCTTCCCATCTAATTACATAAAGGCAGAATTTCTTGCATTGGTTTTGAGGGGAACTGTAGAATAAGCAGAAATTAAAAACTAATAGAGGACAGGCTGTTCTAAAGATAAATAAAACACAAAACTGCACACACACACCTCCCCCGGACCGCTTTCCTGGAGCAAAATCCACTGCATCGCAAAGATGACTGTGTCAGGTCTGACCAAAATTCTTCTATTACCAAAAAAACTTCTAAGAAGGGCTTCTATGCCTTCCCACTCCCTCCCTTACAAATAGCAGCTGGTGTAATAAAAGATACTACGCATCCTGCTGATATCTCCCAAAAGAGAAATGTTTGGGATACACAGAGATTTTTGTTTCAAGATATGCTCCAGGCAAAAATGTTCAATGAAAACTGACAGTAATCTCAGAAACAACTTTTAGAAATTCAGTCTGGAAGCACTGGTGCCCAAATAGAGGCTAGACATGGTGAAATTTATCTCAGTATGCTGAAGCAATCTCAAACTGCTGCCTACCATCTTTGAGACTTCATAGAGGTCAAATGAGGTTCTAGAAGAACTTCAGTGGTTCTCTGCCAAACTGGGAGAAAGTAACTCGCCCATGGGAGTCAGTCCTGTATCTAACACTGTCCAGTACTTAAGTAACTGAGGTGATACAACAAAGAAAACTTTTATTAAATCTGCAACTTATACAAAGCCTGAAAAAAGCATAGTATGGTAGAGGACAGAATTAGAATTCAAAATTATTTGGACAAATAGGAAAACCACTTGGAAATAAATAAGAGATTTCATTAAAGAAAAGTGCAGTCATATAGCTAGTGGGAATAACTGACTGCAGAAATATAAGATCAGAATTAACTGGGTGCAATGCAGTTCTGCAGAAACCCAATAATAGAACAGATCACAAACTGCAGACAGTATCAGTGTTATAAACATAAGTACACTTTATAATGGGATGTAAAACAAGGAGCAAAATATCTAAGGCACGTGGAAGATATCTTCTTGTACCCAAACAAGCTAGACAAGAGAAAGTTAGATCAATTGGATTGCAAAGGAAAAGTGAGTTGGAAGATACAATTCCCATGTCACAGAACTGGAAGATAAAATTTATCAGGGTAGTCTCTGGACTGAGTAAAACCGACTAAGGGAAGACACATACATGGTTTCCAAATACGTAAAAAGTTGTTACTAACTCTAAGGAAACATGTATTCTGCTTATTTACGCTGGACAGGTAAGTACTGAACTGAAGAATTCAGGAACAGAAATTTAAATTATATGCTAGAAAAAGAAAAAAAAAATATCTAACAATAGGTTTGACCAAGCATGGACCTGTATGTATGAGACCTGCCATCGGAAATTTAAGATTATATTACGTGAAGGCAGTGGCTCCTTTTTCAGCCAGAGGACCACTGCCAATCAGATCTCAAATCTTCCTGGTAACTACTGAAACTGAAAAAGCAAATTAGCAATTATATATTGCTAGCATACCACTGAACTTGTGGTTTGAAAAACATGTGTGAGGAATGGTTTTGGTAGATGTTGATCCTATCTGGCACAAGGGAATACACTATATAAGTGTTTCTCTATCTCTTAAATTCAGAGACCATCTAGCATATTAAAAAGGAACCCATGAATCACCATATTTCCTGATGTCCTTCAGGGGAGATGGGGCAAAAAAATAAAGTGATAACTGCTGCTTATTGCTTCTTAGAACAGCAGAAATAGATTAAAAAAAAAAAAGTAATCTGAAACATATTAAAATACCGAGAGCAATGAACATGACTCTTAACCAAAGCATCACTGTTCGGACATTTTAGAGGTATTTCAGTAATTTCTTATAGTTTCAATATGTTAAGATAAGAAACATGAAAAATAATTGCATAAATGAGTCTTCTTTGCCTATCACAGACATTCTCCTGGTGAGCTCTATTCTCAAGAGTTATTTCTGTCAAGAAAAAAAAAGATGCGTTAGCAGTAAGCCTGAAGGATCCAACAGAAGGACCATTTTAATTATGCCTTCTTTTATAAAAAGTTTTTATTAACAATCTGCTAAGAATAAGACTTTCCCATTTGTCACTGGCACTATGTCAAATTTGCTTAGTTTTCAAATAGGAGTATTCATAGGTCATGTGTATACCTGAGAATCAAGCAATATTCTTTTAGCCTACAGATCACTCCCCTAAACAATGAGTGCAACAGCTACCAGCCTCGGTGATATAAGCACCAAGTGTAGCAAGAGGAAGCATTGGATACTTCACACCACAGAAAAATCACAATAAAATATTTTGCAATTGAAAGTTAGGAAAAAATTCCTTTGATTATTTCCACTTCATTAATTAAAACCATTCCCTTTTATCCCTACTTGACATAAACTTACTGACCTCTTAGTCTTCACGTCGTAATTCATATGTGAACGTATGGGAATAAGTAGGCAAGCCCTATCATGGGAGCATGTCACCAGAAACATTTTAAGGCAAGCAGCTAGGGCAGTAGCTTAGCAGCATCCCATACTTCGGTAGCACTGCATGTTACCAACGTGCATGTGCAGAAGAAAGGGAGGTCAACACCTTAAGATGACCTAGACAGAGCTAGGCAGAGATTTATATCAGCTCACTTGGTAACAAATCTAATTATACATTCTGTTTAACTGTCTGGACTGAATTCATAAAGCATCCTGAGCCAAGGCTCCAAACTTAGTAAGGTAGAAACAGACTTTGTACATGGATGAGATAAATCCCTGCATCTCCTTGACTATAGGGCACATGGTCATTGGGACACAAATACCAAACATCTCTACATCAGCTGTGGAGATAAGGAGGGAAGATGGACAGTTTCTCATTCTAGGAGAAAATGCATAGTGGATACAGAGAAGAGAATGTAAAATAAAAAAAGCACCTAAGCCTATACTAAATGTAGCTGAAGCAACTAGAATTCTCAGCTCAGACAGACACTCCCATAAGATAATTGACTGAATTTTTTTTCCTTGTTGAACACTTTTTTGCTGAAAGGGAACAAACATAACTCTTAGAATAATTGCAGCAGGAAGCGGTAGGTTGTAAACACCAACCTGTAAACTTATTTTTTTCCTCCACCTCTCTGCTCCACTATAACAGCATTCCCCGAAAAGAGTCCAACTCCAAACCTATACAGTGTTAATTTTTATTTGGATAAGCTATCACTGACCTCAATCACTCAAAAATGTCATATCAGTCAATATGCTTGCTCAGCACTCTCTTTCTACTCAACCTATAGTGATCCAAGTTCGCACCAGACAGAAATATGGTATATCTCCACTGAAGAGCAGTGGCAATTGCTTATATTTATTTAATATCTAGAATCATCTTAGCAAAACCAGAAAAAGTCTGACCAAAAATGTCACCAAAATCCTTCCATGTAAGAACTAAGCACTACTTGAAATTAAGAAACAGTATTACCAGAATTCTTAAAATTCCTGAAAACCGAGATCAGCAATGGTTCCAGTTAACTCTTTCTACAGTTTATTTTAAGCTTAACTTTAACTTTTGCACTTCTTACTTTCTCCTGCTAATACTTCAACTCTTAGTGCAAGAAGGCACTTAGGTGTTTTATTGCCCAAAAGTACCATTCTTACACAACAGAGAAGACAGACTTACAAATGAAAGGGCCTCCATACCAAATAAACACAAGTAATGCAAAACAAGTAAGTTTCCTTCTTCCTCCTCATGTCAAATAAACAGTACATTTGGTTCCATAATCTGGGCTGGGCTGCCTTCCCTCTCCCTCTCTGTGTACAGGCTTAGGTGAAAAGCTTTTGAGACATATTTCCCAAGTACATGAGTTTCATGTTGGAAGTGATCCAATTAAAACAGGAAGCTATTTGTAATATTTCTTTAGGTATCCCATAAATTCCAACCTCAGCTGTAACTGACTTACCTTTTCCGCAATCTGAAAGTACTAGGCTTTTTAATGAAGAGAGGCAAGAAAGCAAACAACTACTAAGGGACTTGAATTCCAAGCAGCCTCACAGAAACACTATAAGACTATTTCATTTTGGTGTTTGGAAAGGTGGCACATGACCCATGAAAGAGTGACATGTAATGAAAAATGAAATTGCTGCAAAAAAATAAAGAAAAATGGAAACTGGCTAAAAGTTGCCCCCAGTTTAAAAAAAAAAAAAAAAAAAAAAAAAGACACTGGGAAAGACAAGAGATATTCAAAGTAATTCCCAGGAAAGAATGTGGAACAGACGTCTCTGGTTGAGAAGGTCTAAATCAATATTCTGCTCCTCCATCTCACTACTCTTCCAACAGTTTTACAAAAAAAGTATATATTAACATGCTTGCCAAGTAACATAGACACCCAGTTAAAGTGGCTATGCTAAAAAAACCCCACTTCCTCTTACCCACAGCACAAAGAGAACAGTGATGATGGTACGGTGTTATTCTACACACAAACCAGTTTAACTCCTTCCTACACAGTGTCTTTTGAAAGTGGACATAAGAAAGGATATCAAATTTCAATTTTTTTCATCTAATTTTTTTTATATTTTTTATTTGAAGAGAATAAAACATTGGAATTTAAATAACGTATCCATTTCACTCCAGCAATACAAAGCATAGATTAGGACAAATCTCAAACTTTATATATAAAGAATAATAATCTAATACTTTATAAACTGTATACCTGTTTCTACTCACTAGCTTTGAACCAAGTCCATAATATTCTTTTTCTAAACTTTACATAAAAACTGTGAGCTAAAACTAAAAATTCTTAGAAAAATAGTAACTTTTGCCCAGAGTTTTCGCCCTCTTTGTAAGCCAATATGGACATCTTGTTTCAGTTGTTCTGAACAAAATGGAAAACACAAGGAGCTTACCAGCTCAGTCTTTTTAAAAAAAATAATTCTGACAGGTCTCTAAGAACTGCAGGAACTTCCTTTGACAAGAGGAGAGAGAATGTCAATACTAGCAGAGAACCCCATTAAATTATCTGTACCAAGGGGACATTAAAGAAGAGATTAATTGAAAGAAGATGGGAAAGAGAAGTCAGTGAAAGAAATCAATAATGAATTTACTATACAATCATCAATGAGAAAACTGTATTATTGGAAGAATTTGGAATTGACTTCACTGTAGATATTTTCTCGATTTTTTTCTACTTACCTAGACCTTTTTGTCCAGGGTTTTTAGCAAAGTTAAAAGTAAACTGATAAAAGTCTTTGAACTTCATTGGATCCTTTAGCTCTTGTTCCAATCTTGGCAATAAAGCTTTTAGTTTTTCTGTGGTGTCACACCTGTTCAAAAGAAGTTACATTATTTGTAAATATTTAAGATTTATCTTTACTTTTTTTTTCTTTTTTTATTTTTTAAGGTTTAGTTTCAGACCAAAATAAAACAGTAGTTAAGATAAAAACAAAGTATCTTTCTGGATAGCTTTCTTAAAAATATAAACACTCATATGTCTTTACTAAACAATTTTAAGTGGAACATTATATATAGGCATCCATTAAGTACACAACCCCAACAGGATTTAGTGGTTTAACTTCTTTTCTCAGTCTCTTCATGAGTTTATGAACTCAAACTATAGATGCTACTCTGTTCTTTAAGAACATATAAACCTCACTGAAATCTGATATCCTTTCCCTTTTTATAGCTGTTGTAACACAAGGGTGTGGGTTTTTGCTTTAATCTAGATAGACATTATTTATTCCCTCTGCTCAAGCTAAATGAAGAGCTGCATACTATGTTTACAGTCAACCTTAACATTAGGGGACTTTCCAACAAAATGAACTATGATTTGCAGTCATCCTCTACCCTTCATTGAACACTTGCAGAGAAAACCTAGGAAAAAAAAATGACCCTTTGACAATAGCTTGAAGGCTGACAAGCCATTTAACAGCCTGGCACAGGTAAGCTAAGATAGAATCAAGTTACTGAGATTCTAGTAGAAACACATCCCTTAATAACACAAGACTAGAGCATTTTCAGTGAAAGCACCTGAGCTGATGAGAAGCAATTTTAAAAGAAAAAGGGTTTCCCTCACGCCAAGGAACCAAATGAATATCCAAGGTTTATAGGATATTACCAATATTTTGAACTGTACCTAGAAACTCAAAGTGAAGGAAACAGGTTTCAAAGAAGCAGCTACCATAACTAACATCTCGCATTTGAAAGTTCTCAGTAGTTAAATGTTTGTTTTTATTCTAAAGATTCAAGAATAATTTTATTAAAGGATGGATAATTATAGCAAAATCTGTAAGATGCAGATGCAGTTTTAACTGTCTTGCATGGTACAGATAAAAATAAGTACCTTTCTGGCCTCCAGCAGTACCTGGGGGAGAAAAGATAAAGAATTCTGCCAACAGTCTTCAACTGAGAACTTCATTTTCACCAGGACTTGATCTAGTTAACAACAGGGACAAATATCACACCTTCCCATATGTATTCTAAAGGTGCCATATGAACTAAGCCTCAGGGAATTTCTTTTCATTCAAATCTTCACCTATGTTCAGTGCTAAAAACCACAGACACTGCACCTCCAGTATGTAACAAGATCATTCCAAATCCTCAATAAGCACTATACCAGGCAAGCAGGTATGATCAGTTTATGCTCCCAAGAACACAATATTGTGTGTTGAGCAGAAAGAGATAACAATCACAGACGTCTGTGGAACTGTATCAGAGACAGTCATGAGGACACAGGAGCAACGTGACAATAAAGTTACGAAACAAAATCCAAGCCAGAAGCCACAGGTGGTTTAGCAAAACCTTTTCAATCAGTTGTATTAAAGGCTGCCAGCATTATTTGATACAACAGCATGAGCACTTGATTGCTCTCCATGGCTAGAAAATCATAATTATTCTTACAGTCTCTACCCAAAGGGACAAAATAAAGCAGTGCACTTCAGATGATATCAAAAGTTATTTCATCACAATTTCTGAATACCCTTACCTAAAAAGGAAAGCTTAGAAAGAAGTCAATAACCGATGAGGTCAGTAACAATAGACTGCTAGGACCCCTGCTCAAGAAACAACAACCACATTTGCGAGAAGTTGGTCTACTATAGAAAGGTATTGGTAAGGTGCCATTCTAAGATCAAATGAAATTATTTAGCTACAAAAAAATATGCACAACTAATTAACTGTAGTTCTCCACCTATCCACTGCAATCTGTTTTTAAAAAAAAAAAGCAACAAAACCATTTTGACACCTCTGTATAGTAGAAATACTGCATCTCTTCCAAGGAGAAGATATACACAAAATATTATTTTATGGTGATAAGTGCTTGACTTTATTGCTAAACAGAGGCAACATGGTTTAACCTCAAAGTCTATTATCCAGAACAGCTCCATAATCCAGGAAAAATTTTTTATCAGTTACATCACAGTCAGACTAAACAATCTTTTCTACAACCAATACCCTCGTTTTTATTTCAATTTCTTATAGATACTTTGTACAAATTAAGTATCTAGTAAACAAGGCAATAAGAGAAAACCATGGTTTGTAAAACTGGTAGAAAGAAAAAAAGTTGCATTTGGTGGTGATAAGGTAAAGGGAAAGAATTGAAGGTTCTTCTCTGCTTTCCTGTTTCTTTTCTGCTTCAACACTGACTGAATTTTTTTTTTTCCTTCATACATCTCCAGTGACGTTCAGCTTTTAATAGCACATGGTCCAACTCAAAGCCTTAACATAACCATGCATGTGTTCATATGAATTACATGAAAAGATCAGCATATCTGTCTGTTTTCCTTGCTGTACAGGTAGGAATTATTTTGCTTCACCCTTACTGTGGTCATTGTTAAGGCTTTGCAGTAAAGCAACAATTCAAAAAATATGGGCCACTACAGCCATTTAGCACCTGTTAAGGTGGCACTAGCATTACCAGCTTTTTGAAGGTTCACACTTAATTCAATTAGAAAAATTTTAAATGTAAACCTAGCTCAGGCCTTACATTTTGAACTATGCAGAAACAGATACTCACCCCAACTCTGTCATGCCATCAACAAATTCCTTTTTACTGAATTCACATTGAGTAGCTGCCCTGAACTTCCAGGCTACAACCAGAACACTGATACTGGCTGGGTCCAGGCTTAAATCATCACAGAACTGTTGAATCCCATCAATGCCAATTTTATTTTCATCTTGTGGGTCTGCAGTTCAAAATATAAAGAGGGGAATTGTAATTATTTACAAAAAATATTTACAAATAATCACCTGCACAGCTTTGATATGCTGCATAACACATAAGCTTCACAAATGTCTTCACTTGAAATCTAGTTAATTTTAGAAGTACCTCGAAGACTATCTGTAAATAAAGTATTCTGCAAACTTCCCTAGAAGTTTGTTTGCAACTTTTTCCTAAATTCATCAGCTAACGCCAACAAAATAGTTTTGTCTTCTTTCCACAATGCTCTGTGAAAGATCTGAATTAACTGAGGAGATGCCTGACTACATCCAAAACCAGCAAGGCTGATAAACACATCAAAATATACAATATATTTATTGTTTAGCACATATTAAACTTTAAAGGAAAAAAAAACCAAAAACAAACACCCCTGAAAACCAACAAAAACACACCTACCAAGTGAGCCCACAGATTTTTTTCCTGATAGGGATATATGGGAATCCACTATAACTGTTTAAAGACCACAATTAACTCAAACATTTTTGGTTTTTAATTATAAATCAAGGAAATCATCAAAACATTGCTCAAACAATGCCTTAGCATAACAGGGTCTTAAGCTAAACAATACAACTTAGGAAACATTATGTTTCAGTAGTACTAAGTTTACCACCTTTTTGAATGTCAGAACAACACTTGGTAACTACCCATGTCAGCGGAGATGTCATTGTGACAATCCTAATGTAATGAAATTCTCTCTCTCAAAAAAAAAAAACCAACCAACCCCCCAAAAAACCCCCAAACAAACACCCCTGCATGTAAACTTAAATAATTGGAGGGAAAAAATAAAAAACAAACAAAAAAAATGAAGAAAAAACCCCTCAGATCCAAACCATCTTTAGTTTTCAAAGCTTAACAGTTTACAAACTACAAAACTGTCTTTCCCAGCTTTTGATACATTTCAGTATCAGAAAAGTATCCCTTGAGTAAATTTAACTCCTCAAACTGGTAAGTTTTTCAACTGTGCTAATAAGTCCTTATCCAATGAGATGATAAAAAAAATCAAGTCTAAAGAAAACTTTCTTTTTTTTTATTTTTTTGGGGTGTTAAGCTAAGATCTCTTCCACTTTTCCAGCCAATACTATGGTGGAAGAAATGCTAAAATGCAGAGAGGAAGTTAATTTAGCAAACAAAAACTTATACCCATTAAACAAAGAATTACATCTGTGGTATAATTCAGGGACCTTTGAGCAGGAATAACAAGTAAACATATCTATTCTATTATATGCCAGATCTAGTTCTAAGACATGTAAAATGCATTTCTTGTATATTTAGGGAGTAATTGAAGAACTGAAGGCAAAAAGTGCACTAGTGTTGAAATCGGTGGAAAAATTCTGATGGATTTCAACAAGGACTGCTTCATCCTTATCATGTTTCACATCATCCAGGTAACTAGGAACAAGAATGAAATTGTTGTTTTGACAGAGTTGCTGGATAAACAGATAAGAAAACTAACAGAAAGACAACACAGAAAATGAAAGACCTCTGCTCTCAGATTTCAAATATAGTGCAATGTATGTAGCATTCTATAGGCCGTGTAGGACAAAAGAATTCCTTGTTGTTGTGAGGCCAATGACTCAGGTTTAAGCTACATATGAAAAAAGGAAAGGTGTTTAACCAAAACTTTTATTGTTTTCTCTCAAATCTTGTGAAGGTTTTGTTCAAGTTTACAATTTTACTGAAAGTGTTAAAGTGCTAGAACTGCAAAGGTGTGCTGCTACCCAAAACACGGACATAAAACTGACTAGACTGTCTTTCATGAAAGCCAAGTGGTGCAGTTTGCCACTGCTAGAAAACTATGAATAATAAACAACATTTGTGGGGTTTGGGTTTTTTTTGTTTGTTTGCTTATTTTAGATATTCTTAGTACCATTTACAAATTTGCATATATTTTTGACCCAGCAATCTCCAAGACTGACATGCAAGGAACAAGCAAAAGACTTTGATATGCATATATATGTTTTATATATATACTTACATATAGATAAAAAACAAATCAGAAAAGTGGTTCTCTAGGTTTTGGTGGGGTTTTTTTGGTTTTTTTCCCCGCAAAGGAAATGCTATAGTGTTGCTGGTTCTTTGTCCCTACACAATTCATTACTGCATAATAATGAAATGTTAAAGAATGTCTACACTTAAAATAGAACACATTATGTAAACAGTAACAAAAAAAAGGTGAAAACAATATCATAAGAACAGGATAAAGCGTATACAAAGCATGCCATATACTGCAATTAGAAAAGTACCTAAAATGATAGTTGAGTAATTGTTAAGAGTGCTTTTTAAAACGTGAGATGTGTGGATCTCAGCAGGGGCTGGTAATGATTCCAGCCCGATCTGCTCTAACACGTAATGAACAATGCACACCCTCATGTCGGATGGCCACATTTCAGAAAGCACTATTACCTGGATCATGTACATTCTTATCTATCATACATACATGACTATCTTTTCCTTTTATTTTTTCTGTTCTTTCCAACAATGCTGTAAAATAAAAAATGGAGAAGAAACAACTCCGCCTTTAATCCACCTCCCTGTGGTTTTCCCTCCAAGCCTCTCTGAACAGGCACATCACTTTTGCTGTAATATGCAGCACAAAAAAAGTAAAATAAGGATGGAGTTTCTATGACTGTTTTTTTGGTTTTCTTATTCGACTGTTTTGTCAGACTCCTAGCTGTAATGTTATCTGAAACATTTTTGATTTTAATGTATAGATATACTACTATCTTTGAACAAAACTCCCCCCAAAATTAGTATAAGAATCATATGTATTATTTTGCCACACGAAGTGCACTATATGTATATTTAGTAGCAGCCACTGGCAATAAATCAAATAAGTTGCATAATAAGCTTTACTCTTCTTTCCACCATGTGTAGCTGACACTATTTCCTCATGACAGGTTTAATTTCCTCCTGTGAATTTACTTTAAATGCTACAGGAATAACTACAGAAGTTGTGTACTGGACATTAAGAGCATTTAAAACCTTTCTCATTCTTATCTCGCTACTGCAAACACAGAGTGAGAAGCAGAAGCTAGCAATCTTTCCTTAGAAGTCCTTAAGAATGGCAGAGAGAAAAGCAGAAGTACCACCCAAACAAAGTAATTAGAAAAAAACCAAAACCCACAACAAAAAGAAAAAAACCCAAGCCTTACCTTTGTATCGATTATACAGTTGTTCTAATTTCTTCCTGTCTACTGAATTTTTCATGGATTCTTTGTAGTACAAGTCTGGATTCTGGAAGTAGTTGTCTGTTGCCACTTCTAGTTTCCATTCATTCTGCATTAAGCAGTATATAGCAGTCCTTTCACCAGCCTGGGTAAATGCCATAAACTGGCGGACCTTGTCCTTCTGAGACGATTTAAGCTTATGCTTTGGGATGCAAAAGAAGCAGGAAAGCCAATGAAGCTAATCCAGAAGTTTGTTTCAGCATTCTACTACTAATGCCTATCTTTAAAAGCTTTTAGTTTTCTTGTTGATGACAACTTTCACTTCAGAATTACAGGAAGACAAAGCCTTGTTCTTCTGCAGTTAAAAAGACAGCATTTTCTTCTGAAAATTGAAATGACAGCATCTATATACACATTTTTAGCAGCACATATTCTGGCAGTAATAAATTTGTATTTCTGCTTTATTGCTCACATATGCAGAAGTTTTTCTGTTCTGTAACAGCAGTAAACACAAGTTTCGTCATACAACAATATGGTTATCTTCTGAAAATATGCCTAACGGTTATACAAACAAGAAATTGCAAAGGCACAACTTCTAGATTCTCAGATTCTGTGTAAGTCCTTCATACATGGAAAAAACCCGCTCAACGGTTTTCCTAATATTTTCCTAGCAACAACGAACAATGCAAAGTTTAATCATTTTAAGTGATCAGCTGAAAAAGGCAGAAGCATTTATCACATTTTTATGTTAGAAACCATTGCCAACAGAACACACAAGACAAAAAGAAAATAGATAAAGCAGACATGTCAGAGATTTGCTGAATGTTACGATGAGACTATAAAGTTGCTGTAAATGTGATCTAAAACTTTAATTAGCTCTGAAAATTATGTTTCTACTATTCATACATTAAACAACAAAACGGCCTATTATAGTGGTATACAGGAACCAATAAGATGTTTCTCTTTATGGCAACTAATTACAGCAACCCCTATCGACACAACATCCCTAAACCTCTGGAACACCCAAGAGGTGGGAACAGGGATTTTATAGGGATCAAATTTGCTATTAACATAGTTCAACATTATTCTTTACATGAAATTGGAAGAAGAAGGAGATGGCTTAAATCAAACTCTGGTTTTTATTATATTCCGATACTTTCCAATTTTGTTAAGCCATACTTAACACATGTTCTGGGCCAACAATTAAGCTGAGGAATTTGTCTAAGTTCCTCACTACTGCTTAAATCATGAGGTATAATGGCAAATTCACTGGTCTCACTTGGGGAAAAACTAAATCCTGATTCAGTGATCAGTAAGCAGTAAACATAGGACCATCTCTCAGCTTGCTTGTTATCTCTTGTACACATATGGATGGTGACATCGTGACTACAGATGGTCCTGAGGCAAAAAACACATCGTGTAAACAAGATAAGGACTTTGGTCTTTCCTACAAGATTTTTTTTCAATTTTATACAGGAAGAAACGGGTAAAGTTTCTTTTCACACATGAAGAAATGCGTAAAGTGGGAAAAGAGCTACAAAAATAAGTACAACGTATTTTGTTAAGAAAATACTCAATAATCCTTTGACTGCAAGCCCTGTGCAACCTCCCCCCCCCCCCCATTTTCCATTAAGGTCTAACTGTAAGGGTCTCTCTGCACTAAGATCTTCCTCAGTTACAGAGAACTCCTCTTCAGCAACCAACTTAGCGACGACCACTTCGAAACAGAGGCCTCCGACAACAATTCCCAAGTAAAACCCATGTCCTCTTATAAGTCTACTTACGCCGGGCGTGTTTTCTAGGTTCAGAATGAAACACCAGGTTATTTGAAGAAATCAGAGATAAGAAACGCATTCGACTACCCAAGCTATCCCTCTGCCACGCAGTATGGCTTCTACTCTTCACCCCTACAGCAGTGGGACCTGTCCGCTCTCCACGGGGCAGGGGGGGAAGGTCTGGCAGTCGTTTTTCTAAGCACACCTTCTCACTAACGGAACCCAAACACGCCGGCGTACTTCACATCAAGACGTAATTAAGTCACCTTTTAGAATCCCTCTCGGAACGTTAATTACACCCCCCCCGGCAAAGCCCAAGGAAGCGCTGAAGGTGAAACACGGACCCTACGACCCCTGACCCGTCCCACCGGAGCCGGTCCCGGCCGTCTGCCTCCTCACCCCCCCAACCCTACCCACCCTTCCCCTCACACCCCCGGCACGGCAACTCGTACCGCACCGCTCCCACCGCGGCCCGCCCGCCGCACCTGCCGCGTACCGGGACGGTGAGGAAGAGGAGGGCGGCCGGCGGGAGGGCCCTTCCCGCTGCCGAAAGGCGGAGCGGCAGATGGGGGGGGGGACACAAGACACGGGGCTCCGGCAACCTGCCCCGCAAGCCCGAAGCCCAAAAAAGGGAAAGGTACGCGCCGCGACGGCTGCCCGGCGCTCGAAATACCCGCGGCGGGCGGGCCCCCCCTTCCCCCCTCTCCTCCCCCCCCGCCCGCCCCCCGGTGACCTTCCCCGTTCCCGGCCGGGGAGGGCGACGACTACCGCACCGGGTGTGTGTCCCTTCTCCCCTGGGTTTGTCGTCCGTTCCCGCCCCCCCCCCCCACCCCCGCCGCCCTGAGGAGAGGAGCGGGACCGGGCGCTGAGGGAGAGAAGCGGCGGGAAAACCCCTGTGGGGGGGTGTGTGTGTGAGGGGGGGACGGGACGCTCAGCTCGCTGGTCCGGGGGTTGTTTGAGGGTGTCGTGCCCCCCCTTCCCCAATTTCTCTCCCTCCCTTCCCCCTCCCCTTGCTCCCACAACCTACCATTTTATCACCGGCGCTTTGCCCAACTTCACCGCCCGGCACCGCCTCTCGCGCAGGCGCCCACCGGCCCCCCTCACCGGCCGCGCTTGAGGGACCAGGCGGGAGCGGCGGATCGAGGGGCGGGGCCGGAGCCCCCCGCTGCCGCCCACCCCCCTCCTCCCCCTCCTCCTTCTCTTCCCTGCCCCTCCGCCCTCCCTGGGGAGAAGCGACGCCGGGTGGGCTCGGGCTACGCCGGAGCGGTGACTACGCCTCCCGGCGTGCACCGCGCAGAACGGCCGGAACGGGGAGGGAGCGAAGGAGAGAGTGTGTGTGTGTGAGGGGGAGAATCCGCTGTTACCCGCCGGGAGGAGGCGATCGGACTACAGCTCCCGTCCGACTCTGCGCTTAAAGGTGCCGGACCGGTAACCGGGCGCAGGGTGAGGGAGGGCGGCTGCTGGTAAGGACCGGGTTGCCTCGGTGCCTTCCGTCAGCGGCCATCGTCTCCTTACCCCCGCGTTCCCGCCGCCTCCCTCCCTCCCTCCCTCCCTCAGGTGAGCGGGGCGGAGGGAGGAAGCGTTGCCCCGGGGCCGGCGGTTCTCCCCCTCTGCTCCCCCTCAGCGGCCGGGCCAGCCGCCGCGCCGAGGTGGGCGGTAGGTGGTTGCCGGTGGACGAGGAGGGGCGGTTGGGGGCTGTGAGGAAGCGGCGGTGGGTTTGGTCCCGGAAAGTTGGGTGCCGCTGCCGGCGGGCTGTGAGGCGGCCCCCTCCCTCCCTGCGCCGCCATGAGGGGGCGGGAAAGGGGCTGGTGGTCCCGGCGTTCCGATAATTCTCTGTTCTTCCCCTTCTCCTCCCCGGCCTTCCTTCCTCCGGCCTTCCCCAGGGAGAGGTACCGGCAGGCTCCGCTCGGAAGCCGGCCCGCGAAGAGAGGAGGAGGAGGAGGCGGCGGCGGTGCGGGGAGCTGCCCTCCGGCTGCCATCGCTCCCAGGTGGGTGCGTGGCGGGGCGAGAGCCGCCCCCGCCTCGGCTGCCCCTTGCGGGGTGCTGAGGAGGAGCTGGGGTTGAGAAAAGCGGTGGGCGGCGGTGGCAAACTGGTAGGTGTGGAAGGAACCCGCAAGCCTTTCGGAGGAGAGCTTGCGTTGGAGGCAGGGTCTAGTACCAGCTTGATGAAAGCCGGTGCGACGGTAGGGTGTTCGGGAAGGAAAAATGGGGAAGACGAGCTGGAATCCATCTGGAAACAAACTCTGCTTAAAAAGCACTCCAAACGACGGGAGTTCCCTCTAATTTCATGCTTACTGGTGCATGGAGAGGAGTGATTTGTTGGTTTTGGTCCCCCCTCCCCCTCTTTATTTGCACTGTGAAGCATATCGCATATTTTTTATATGTGAGGTCATTATTCCCTTAAGAGCTTTTGAGCATGGGTGCCACTCTTCCAAATAGTTTTTGCTAGCTAAGTAAAAAACACTGTTACTGAAACAAAAACTGTACTGTGTCTGAACCACGGTGGTAAGTTTACACAGTGCAACAATGGGCAAACTCACTAGTGTAAATCTCTGCTCCGAATTTAGTTATGGGGTTGGACATAACACTTAAGACGTGCAGTAGAGTCTTTTACTCACCTCCCTGCAAATGGAGGCTTGAATATACACTAGGCGTTTTCTCCTCTCTCTTTCTTGGAGGAATAGGTTGTAATATATTCAGCAAAATCTCTTTCCCCAAACATGTTAAACAGGAAGAGTATTACTTTGTATACATGAAGAAATAATTCCTCTAGAATTTTGCCAGGTGGTGGGGATTGTTATTTTTTTCCTAATCTCTTAAAAATAGTGAACCCCATGGCTTTATCGAAAGTTCTGAATTATTTCTACTTTATTGTTTTACTGAAATTAAAGTGAGGTAGATATGCTTTTGCTACCTTAATTACACTGTCAGTTCTTAATTCTAAATGTTTTAGCTCTTCATGTTGTTAAACGCTACCCCATAGTCAACTATCAATAGCTAAATACTTTGTAAATACTTTGGCTTGTATTTCATGCATTGAAAAGAAATAAACACACCCAGACAGGCTTCCTCGGTTCTCTCTGAAACAGAGATGGGAGGGCATTTTAAAAAGAAAGGTAGTGCATGGCCATGCTTACCATCGTCCCTTCCCATTCTATATATTGACGATGGCTGGCTTGGATACTTGTGATTGTGACTGCTACTGCATTATAGGGAAAGAAGATTCTCTCTTAGGCAGACTGCTTCCAGATGACTATGTCTGTATGTTGGTTCCTCATTAAGGCTGTTGGCCCAGGGATCAAGATTGCAGCTAAAGTTTTAGGGAAATACCTGCTCTACTGATGATCTGCTAACATCTAGTGTGTGTTGTGCATTTTTAGAATGCCATGCTTCAGTGGTAAATGTATGTTTTGTACAGGCATTTATACATCGTTATGTATAGCTTTGTGGTATGTGGGGGGTTTTGGTGGGTTTTTGTGTTTGTCTGGGTTTTTTTCTAAGAAAATGTAACTTTGTTATTTTACAATAATGCCAGTGTTTTCCTGTAGGGTCTGAGGGAAGTAAATTTGTTCTTAGTTTCTAAATTCTATCCTCCTTGGTGGTAAAAGCAAATACAGCAGTTTAAATGTAGATCTTCAAGTAGCTTCTGGGAAATGAACTTATGAATGAATTGATTTTACTTTTAGTGTTCTTATAACTATTTTAAAATCATGAGGATCAATAATTAGCTTTGAAGTAAAATGCCTCAAGGCCATGCAGCCTTTCAGGTGAAGGTCTTTGATCCAAACTAGTAGTGCGGAGAAGTCTAGGAAGTATTGCTGTTATTTCTTTACTGTAGAAGTGTTTCTTTCACAAGTATGATTTATAATGTAATCTGTTTCAGTTAAGCTTTTTTTCACTACATTTTGTATACTTGAGTGTGTTAATGCTTCTGAGGCTGTATAAATAACAAATGATTATGATACAATTTTTCAGGATAGGTTTGAAAGAATACAAGGGGTTTACTGATAAGAATAAGGAGTTCTGGTGCTAGGTTGAAGTACAGCCTATGGCATCGTGGCTTAATATTTTTAATGGCTTTTCTCTCATGTAAGAATGCAGGTGACTACCATGTGAAATGACTAAGCTTTCCATTCAGTGTTTTTAAAACAAGATGATACCTAGAAAATAGTCAAGGGGAAAACAAAAATCTATCAATAACCTTGGGCTGTTTCTTGGTTTTGATAACTGTTGACTGAAGGAGACTGTATGCATGCCGTTAAAGATCATAGTGTACGATGCATTCTTAGGTTTGTTTTCTATGTTCGTTTGACCTAATGGCCCAACATTATCGTATTTGATCACTGATTGGTACTATCTTGCAGCATGGTATACGAACTGGAGATGCAGAAACCATGTAGCAGAAAGCTTTGAGCACTTGTGGATTATCAGTTTCTTCCAACAGCAGTAAAAAGTGAAGAATGAAGGTGACTGGATTTATTTTCCTATGGACGTTGGTTTCACTGCCTTGTGGTCAGTTAGCAAATCCTGCAGAACATGAAGATGTAGTAAAGCATGCAATAAAGCTGCACCGTGGGAAAGGAGCTGTTATCACTCAGAGAAAGCAGTGGGTGTTGGAGAGCTGCAGAAAACTATCTGGTCTTCTTCGCCAAAAGAACGTTGTTCTCAACAAATTAAAAAATGCTATAAGAGCAGTTGAGAAGGATGCAGGACTGTCAGACGAAGAGAAACTTTTTCAGGTGCATACCTTTGAAATTTTCCAAAAGGAGCTAAATGAAAGTGAAAACTCGGTCTTTCAAGCAATCCATGGCCTCCAGAGAGCTCTACAGGGTGATTACAAAGATGTTGTAAATATGAAAGAAAGCAGCAGACAGAGACTGGAAGCCTTGAGAGAAGCTGCAATTAAGGTTAGTTCCCCCATGTTTATTACTAGAGTATTAATATTCTACTTGTTATTTTAATTTTATTATTCTGCGGTCTAAGTCTGTTTTTATTAAAAAGTGGATCTACATGAAACTTGCAGTGTTTTGCTGTTTAAAATGGTTTTTGAATTAAGTATTTGTTCTCATAAGTAAAATTAGAAGTAATTCTGATGTAGAGTTTAAAACTTACTAGTAGTGAATAGTTCTTATTTCAAAACAAAGCTAAGCATAATCATAAGACCTATGGCAAATATTATGTTAAAGGGAAGGGAGTACAAGAAGTGAGTCAGTGCACACAGCACAGTTGCAGTAGATAAGCCAGTGGGATTATCAGAGTGGAAATAATGCCATAAATTGGCAAAACACTAGCTGTTTTTTCCACTTTAAATGAGAATTGCTCAACCAAAATCTACAATTTAAACAGAATGACTTCTTGCCTTTTATTTCTGTATTCGTATAGATGTGGGTAAAATCGACATGCAAAATACTACTGGGTTTTTAATCTTAGGGTAGCACTCCTAGCCTGGGAAGTGGAGGTTTGAAAAACAGTGCTTCCAAGAAAGAGCCAGCTGAGGTAACTTTACCAAGAAAAGCATAGATGAGTAACAGTTGAGCACAAGTACTTCATGAAAAATCTGAGTTCCCATGTCAATGCAGTCATGTTGGGGTATGCACAATCTGCTACTGTCTACTGGATTTGGTGGTGCTCAGACTGTGTACTGAAAGTCTCCCCTTGAGAGAAAGTGTCGTTTAATTGATTTGGTATTTAAAGTGCTCTTTTCCTCACTCTACCCCTCAACCACTGGAGGAATATATTAAGACTTTTCTTTGTTTTCTGTCTCCTAAAAGAAGAGGCTGCCCTTGCACAAGGGAGCAAGAGAAGGGGAAAAACGTAATTGGGATATAGCATCTGAGCTGGGAGAATCTCTAAAGGGCATTTGTGTAAGAGATGTGCAGATCTTAACAGGTGAAGGTTACAAGAGATGGTGTGCAAGAAAGGTGTGCAGTGAATTGTGGCAAGAAAGACTGGTGGAAGTAGAAGTTAGGATGCAGACTTGGGAGGCTGGAGTGGTCTGTGCAGTGAAAACAAAGACTGAATTATGACAGATTTGGTTAGGGAGGAGCTTGGATCTAGGTGTGTTCCAGTGAAGTGCTCAATGTGACTTTGATATTGGTGCTTAATGGCAGAGCCAGCTTCTGGTGCATAGAAATGGTAGCAATTGTCATGAAAATGACTTGATTTTCCACCTTTTTTTTCCTCAGAGCTCTTAAAATAGCAGCAGCGAAGCTGTCCAGAATCTTCTTTCTTATTTACCTAATTCTTGGCAATGTTACTGTAAAATACTGAAGTAATCTATCCTTGAACTTGAGAATGGTGCTTCCTCATTTTTCTCGTAAAAGGAGGCCTGTGTGTGTAATGATGTGTTTTAGATGTGTGTCCTGTCAAAACTTTACTTCTGCAGAGGTGGGTTGTGTAGGCTTTTTTTGTATTATCATATCAAGATACACACTTGAATGAGCAATCTTTTACACCCTTCCTTCTTATGTCATGCACATGATTATTTAAAGAGAATATTTGTTGTTCTAACAACAAACAACCTTACAATTGTTACATAAACTGAAGCAAAGGATGGTGGGGGAATGCAGGCCAAAAAGATGAAAATTACACGGGATACATTTTTTTTGGACTTGTTCTTACTTCAGAAGACACACATTAGGTCCAATTTTGTTCCAGTTTCATTTTAATGTAATGATTACTTTGTTGGTGTACTGATAAGACATCCTTTCCATTTTTTAAACAGTGATTGAACAGAAAATACAAATGGTTGTAGAGGGTGCTGGACTTTTCCCTTAATTTTTTTTCCGTTGAATTGAAGTATTTGGAATTCTTTAGTGTTGGGATATGTATGCATGTCCGATGCATTTCTTGCTGGTTCTGCTGCTGGGAAAAAGGTATAGCAGAGTCATTCATGGGCTGGGTGGGAGGAAGGAAGAAGCGCTGAAGACAGCTTCTGCCTTCCTTTGCTCCAGGAACCTGTATGGAGGTTCAGGAAAAAGCAACAAAATCTTACCTACTTTTTATCACCTTCGGATTTTTTGGGTGCCTACTACTCAGACATCAATGGGAAAAAAACCCTCACAAGTAGTGCAAAGATGCAGCCTCTTCGGAATGTGCTTTTTTCATTCCTGATTAAACAGTAGAGAGCAACAACACCACTGTGTTCTTAACCAGGATCGCCCCAAAGTCTTACTTCATCATACTTCATTTTGCTGATGTGTTTCTAGGTGTTCCAATTTCCTGTTTAGTGCACAGTCCTTATTTGTATTACCTTGCTTAAAAGATTGTTTGTTATGTACCTTGTGATCAGATGTCTCCGATCCCAGCCTGAGTTGCAGAACAGTGTTTGTACTGTGATGCACTTCTGCTTAACATGTAGCAGGCTGTTCGAGATAGCTTGTCCTTTTCATGGACACCATTCTCTGTGATTGTCCTACTCTACTGCCATGACACTGGTCTGTAGGTGAAAACAGAGATGCCACTTTAATAGGCTACCAAACCCTTTGTCTTCATTAATTAAAGGAACTTACAGTTAAATTCAGATTTTTCAAAGCTCTTCTACCTTGCTATTCAGCGAAAGTTAACTTCTTGCAAATTAGAGCATTATTTATTTTTGTGCAGTTTACCTCTAGCTCTGTTCAGCTTGTTTGTCTCAGCTGACAGAAAGGACTGATCGGCTCCCTCCACCCAAAACCTGTTCCATTTTCGAGGGGAAGGAATCTAACCCTTACCAATTCCTTCTCATGTTCTAAGTTGTTGCTGAATGAGGATATAATCTGCAATTCATACAGGGGCTGTTTTTTTACATCTTTCAAGCAATGTTTGCTAGAGAACAACCGATAGGAAATGTTTTTCCTTGAGGCTGTGTGAGAGTGACTGTGTCTCTTGCTTATGTGTTGCATAAGAACTAAAGCAGTTGACATTCGGCCAAACAGATTAATAGTTACATTTTTCCCAACCCCAGTTATTTTGGGAACTGGGTAATTTTCATCATGCCAGTGTAACTATGGTAATTCTAAACACCAACAGACAGCAATTCTGTGGTTTCATCACAACCAGAGGTATTCATCTGACTGTCAGGATTTTAAAAGGGTTAAGCTATGGTTATAGGCTGTACTGAACATACTTTTGTCTTGGCATCAAGGAACTGATTAAATTATATGCACGTTCTTGCAGGGTTCAAGGGGAAAAAAATGTCTACCTGCAAACGTGTGGAGGAGGGGACACTCCAGTTATTTAAACATAGGAGTTCAGGACTATTTTAGATGCCCAGGTTGTCCAAGATACCTGTGTGGGGTAGGCAAATGAAGCACACAACCTAAGGGAGACCTATGTTCTGTCTGACTTCTAACTGGGTATGGCAGGGCATCTAGAATGGAGACAGAAACTTGTGTTTTCTGGGAATTCAGTCTGACCTAGAGATTGTCTGTATTTTTTGCCCAGTCTGTTTTTACCCTTGGTAATAATATTGGCTCTTTTAAAGAACAGATGTAAGGTCTCTCTCTTCTAAATATTCTCAGGATCCTGAATCTAACTAAAAGGAAGAAGCCTGCCATCGTGTGTGTTTCCTCATTCATAGTTGTTCTCTCTCTCAACCAGTGCATCTTTTAAAGAATGTACGCATGTAAAGTGAAGCATCTTTTTTCCAAAAAAACTCAAATTACACTCTGTCCATACACAAAGTATTATGTTTGATCATTGTCTTGGTAACCATGTAGAAGGCGCAGTGTTAATTCCAGTCTAGATCAGTAGTAAATAAAACTTTTTAGTTCTCTTTTTGAGCCTGAAACATCCAAAGAGAAACGAATCATAGCTTTATCAGGGAAGCTACTGAAATTATTTTTACGCCATATCAAACCACATCAGCATTTTTTCTTTTCTTACTTCTGAAGCCTAGAAATGGATTTCAGAAGTCATTAGTGCAAGTTTGTAAGAGGCCCAAACTGAAAAGATGGACAAAGTCAAGTATTTTGCTTCTGATAGGAAAAATGCTTCTTGGGAGACATAAACAGGAACCTCAGCTAGAGTGTTGGGCTGCTCATCTGTACTCTCTCCCAACTGCTTTTATTTTTTTGTAGTTGTCTCGACAGTTATTGTAATTTCTGAAAGCCATAAACAGACCTCTTCCCATGTTTATAAAATGGCTTATAAAATTAAGATTTATTGTGTTTTCCTTCCAATTTGTTTGTTTGCTGTAGCTAGTAAAGCTATGCTTTCAAGGTTATTATGCTTCTCTGCTAAAGCACTGAGCTCTAAACTTTACTTGGCTCTGAAATGTTTCCTAGAGTTCCTCAAAGTAGTTCCTTGTATTTTCTGGATTATAACCTTGGGGCAGCTCTACTGTTTAATGGATTAGAAAAGGCTATTGATGGATATTTTGTTTATTTCTTGCCCACTTTCCCCAATGAAAACTGGCACAAGAGAAAGCAATCTTCAGATACCATTATGAAGTCTATACTGCTTTTGCAATTGCACTCGTAAGATGTTTTGTGTCAAAAGAAGCACACATTTATGTCAAATGTTTTTCTGCTCGAAGGCCTGGCCAGCACTTTAACTGTGTGTTGTAAAATTCAACAGGAAGAAATGGAATATGTGGAACTCTTAGCAGCAGAAAAACACCAGGTTGAAGCCCTTAAGAACATGCAGCATCAAAACAAAAGCCTGTCAATGCTTGATGAAATTCTAGAAGATGTCAGGAAAGCAGCTGATAGATTGGAAGAGGAAATAGAAGAGCATGCCTTTGATGACAACAAATCTGTAAGTGATGTTTTAGACTCAGTCTTTTAATTGGTGTGCATTTATTTTTATAGTTGATATTTGCACTGTAGGCGTGTTTCTCTTGTGTTAAATAGTTGTTAGGATTTTAGTGACTATTTAAAAAAAAAAAAAAAACAAAAACTTTTGGCTCTACATTTGTTTTTGCTTCCCTTTCAAATAGTGGTAGAATGATTGCTTGTTAGGAGTGAGCAAACAGGAATAATTATTCCTTTTTGCTAGTGATTTTTGTGGTTTTGATCTGAAAGCCCCCCCCGCAGCTGCCACTTTGACAGTGACAAGTGTAGTCCATCTCACTGATACAGCCCATGAGAGTTATGACATCTCAGTGGTGGTGGTGGGAACTGATATTTAGACCTTGCAGGATACGGAGTTACCATGTTAAGCGTAGTCTCCGCTTTTTTCTCTTTCATTTTGTTGAGAAAGTTATGGGAGAACAAGAATCCTTGCAGTTAGTTTTCACAGTCTGGGAAAAGATATGTTGTCCAAGGTAAGGACCTGAAATCTGTTTGTGGTGTTGCTTTCTTCCACTTCTGAGTTCCTCTGCTTTTCATAGCTGGCCTGTTTGCATTGTTCGTTGTTTCTATGTTGCATGATGGACAGTATCCCTCGGGTAAGGCTGTGTGTATTTGGAGCTGGGAGTAAGTCAGTTTATTCCAGCGTCCCATTGTGCTGTCCTCAGAGACTGACTCTCTAAATTGGTCCTGTTTGTGTGAACGTGGGTTGCCATTTTATTTGGCTTTTGCTCTTGAAAGGTTTTTGTTGATCTGAGGCGAGCATAGCTCTTGAATTCTGCTAAGGAGGAAAAACAGTTGCTCTGCAGTAGAGCGCCAGGCCATTTTTTTGTAGTCGTATTGAGAAAAAGTGCAAGCAGCTTTTTATTTTGTATACGCTAGACCGCAGCAATTGTATCCAGTGGGAATCCGACCTAGCAGGACCAAGAGCGGGGAAGGGACAAGCTAGCTGGAGTGCCCTCTTCTGTTCTGCTGGGGTATGACGGCACGTTTGAAGGGACCAGGAATGAGGTTTCTTCTGCTACACCTGTTAATTGGCAAAATGCTACCGCATCCTTTTTCTCCAGTGTATCTCGTTGGTTTTCTGCTTGTATCTCTATTCATGAAAGAAAAGGAATCATGAAATGCAACCTGGAGGACTGTTTACATCTCCATCTTTGCAAAGAATATCTAGTGTTTTTTCTCTTAGGCTAGAACACTGGAACGTTAGAACAAAGAAGCTCTAATAGAATCATCAGTAATCTGATAAAGATACAAAAGCTTCTATTAAAATATAATCAAATAGAGAAGTGTAGTAGGTAAAAATGGAAAAAAACCAAAAAACCCCAAAAACTGACCCAACCCACTTAATAATGCAAGACAAGAGTATTAGCATACCATATTCTGTTACGTACAACCTGCTTTCAGGAATTGGTGTTTTAGGAAATAAAATCCTGAAAATAACTATTTTCTCTCGTTATGTTCTCAAATTTATTAGTATTTAAAAGCTCATCTGAACCTGTGCCATCTACTCTCACTCTTCTAGCATAGTCTGTCTTATCAGTTCCCTTTTCTTTTGTAAAAGTAAAAATACACCATAATATCCACACAATGTAAGATTTTTTAACATATATTACACAGAAAAAACCAGATTGTTTTTCGTAGTTGTCTTAATCTTATAAGCATCTTACTGCTTTTCCTAATATTGTTTCTGACCTAGACTGTGAACTCTACTAGATGAGGAATGTATTTATCCAGTTGCATTGCTTTTATATGATCTTTGATACATTTTTAGTTTTGATGCAGAGAAGTTTGGTTAGATTCCAGACACACAAGCTACCAAGTACAAAGGAACATAAACCAAACTCTATGAATTCGGAATTCCAGAGCTTCAAAGTAGATGCTTCACTGCTGATGTATTTTGTAAGATAATTTTGCTTAGTGAACACTATCGCTGATGTTGTAACATTAAATTCCCAAGAAGATAATAGAACAGATGTTGGCTTATCAGCATATTGTTTTTTAGGCAAAGTAATTGTCATCTGCAAGATGGAGACACTGCAGTGAACAGTGAAATAATTCCAATGTGAAAGTCAGTGTAAAGTATGTTTTATATTGCAGAGCCAATGTTTAACAGTAAGCTCTAAGCTCTCTTTTAGTATCCCTGGAGTAGCAACAAGGGTGTGGGAGAGGCAGTCAAGAGCAAAGATGACAGAAAAAACAGTAGGATTGGGCACTTATTGTGTATTCTGATTAGAAACAGTTCTTCATGTTTGCTGACTGTAGGGAAGTCTTTCTTTGCTCCAATACTGTGAGAATAGTTTGCATCTACATGGCATGCAACTACTGCTTTCTCCCGTCAGCTGAAAACATGGTTTGGTCTTTTAGACTTGGCAATGGACACCTCATTCTGGAATGCAAAATAGCCTGGTAAGTGGGGAGCTTAGGGAAGTAAAGGCAAAATAGATATAAAAAGACAGCTTTTGGGCAAAAAAGGGTGAAAAGACAACTTTCATAATGCATAAAAAGAAAATGGTCATCAGCTTCTCACTCCAACAGCTAAGAATACTGATGTTTGAAGCAGCTATTTTACGCTTCTAAATAATTCTGCAAACTTCATAATTTGTTTCAAATTGCTTTTTTTCCCCTCTGTCTGATTCTTCTTCAGAACTTCCAGTTCTTTAGAGGCCCATCATATTGTGTGATGTACAAAACCAGGGGAGGAAGTCATTCCCACGATAAAAGTTTTCTTATTTAATTATACACACACAGGAGTGGAAGAAAAGGATAAAAATTGCAGGTTAAATATTAAATACTGAAAATGCAATATTTATCTGAACAGTTTGGGGAAATGTGCTGAGGAATCAGCAAAGAAAAATAGGAGGCTGTTTTATAGATGGCTTACGTGAATGCATTTCT
This sequence comes from Haliaeetus leucocephalus, assembly GCF_000737465.1. NCBI lineage: Eukaryota > Metazoa > Chordata > Aves > Accipitriformes > Accipitridae > Haliaeetus > Haliaeetus leucocephalus. Next base: position 2,803,289 of record NW_010972931.1, read on the forward strand.
TCGTTAAATTGGGGAGTTGCTTTGGCAAAATACGGCAATCCAGAAAAGTTGAATGTTTTGTAGTCAGTCATTGGAATGACAACAGCCTACTCTCTTTACTGGAGTCTAAAAGAAGTAACACCCTTAACTGTTTCTGAAAATGGGTAAAATCTACATTATTTAAAATACAGTGAATAATGAAGTCATCCTAGTGTCTTCCACTCTGTAATTACAGGCACTGAAGATAGAGCTAGGTAGAAACAGTTCTTATCCTCACTCCTTCAAATTTACAGGACAGTGACTTTTTCTTGACTTTGAATGCAGTCGTTATCTCAGATTTTGTGAACTGAATATGACTTTGTAATCTCTAATTGTTTTTGTTCAAGGGAACAAAACATTACATTTCAATCCAACCTTTTGTGTTTTAAATGCAATAAAGCTTTTTTTTTTTAAAGTGTCAGATTAGATGCAATTGAAAATACTGAATTGGAATTGTACAGCTTTGAATCCTATCCCTGTATTTTTTGGTTGGACAGCTTGGCTAAAGAGGTCTGGAAAACCCCTTGTTTTGAAAATGTAGAGCAAATTATAGCCTTTTCAGTTATGGACATCAGGTTTTGATAAAGAGACTGAAAGAATTCTCTGAGAAGAAACTGCAGTATTTTTAGTCAGTGTCAACAAATTCTGGAGCAACTTCAAGCACAGCTATTAGTCTTTCCCTTTGTACTCTATGCTTCATTGACACCCCCCCTCCTTTTTTTTTTTTGTTATTTGCTTTCATTTTCTTAAAGGTAAGAGGTGTAAACTTTGAAGCAGTTTTAAGGGTGGAAGAAGATGAAGCCAACTCCAAAAGAAATGCTTCAAAAAGAGAAGTAGAGGATGATTTAGGTCTTAGTATGCTTATTGATTCCCAGAACAATCAGTATATCCTTACCAAGCCCAGAGATTCAACCATTCCTCGTGCTGATCATCATTTCATAAAGGTAATAATTTTAGAGACATTCTTGTCATTTGTTTTGCTAAGATTTAGTCCCACTAGTTTGCATGCCAGTACTGCTTAGTTGGATGGAATATAGTTTCAGCATTTGTCCCTTTAAAGTTACCCTAGCATTCATGATTCCCTGTCTACTGGTGATCTGGCCAATGTGTTCCATAATCCTAGCACAGTCTTCACAAGACTGATTGTGATGCCGCATGAATCCTGTTTTTTTGATTTACCCTGTTGCACCTTTGGGGCAACATCCCTTCTCTCGGACGGCGCAGTGTTAAAGCAAGCTACTGCTGTGCCTGATAAGCCACTTGCATATTGTTACTAGAGAGCATTTATCTGTTCATGTCTTGTGATGAAAAAGGGGATGCTGGAAAATACATGGAGATGTTTTTTATTGTATTTGTGCTTCATGAAGAATAACTGGATTGGGATTTTTTTAATTTTTTTTAATAAAGAAACTGAAATGGATCTGTTTCACCATTTGTTTTAATGCAAAGTGTCATTCCCCTCACAATTGCCCAGGAAACTGTCTGCTTCCTATGGTGTATTTGAAATATTTAATAAATTGATCAAAAGTCCCCAAAGCTATCAGTTACTTAAAGTCAATACCTCATCTGCTTCATCTCAAAACTGCAGTGCTTACACCTACAACAAAGTGTTCACGTTAGTTTCCTGAAGTTGTGTTTTCTTTTCACAGGCAATATTCTACATTTAATTTTAGTGTTGTTTATCTTTCGAGAGATAATAGTCTTTCATTTCATCACAAATTTGCGTGTCCTTTATATTAATGCATTTGTAAATCTTACATATTTAGGATATTGTGACAATAGGAATGTTGTCTTTGCCATGTGGCTGGCTATGCACAACAATAGGATTGCCAACCATGTTTGGGTATATCATCTGTGGAGTACTCTTAGGACCATCAGGACTAAATAGTATCAAGGTAAGTGTGCAAGTTGCTTTTTGACTGATTTAATTTGTTGAAATCTTTAAAAGTAGTTTTAAAAGAATATGGTATTGCCAACCTCAAATATATTTAAAAAAAAAAAAAAAAATCCCCAAACCTGGACCTTTGCAAAATGAGACCTTAGAATTTTATGTCTTTGAATCGCTTTGGTTTGGGGTTTTTTTTTTCTTTCCTCCTATATAATCGTGACATAAGCAGTTGTTGAAAGTGAAAGCTGAAGGTTGTGTGTTGTGGGGGTTTTGTTTGGTTTTTTTTCTTTTCTTTTTGTCTTTCATCATAAAGCATCGTGTTTGAGAGCCAAGTTATTTAAATGGCATCAAATATTCAGAAACTTGGAAGAAGTCAGTGTTGGCAGTGGGGGAAGTGTTTAAAACAAGTAGCTCCCTGAGTAGCATAGCTTGGCTTCTGAGAGAGTTATTTTGCATCTCTGTAGCTCTTTCATTGATCCTAGTCACTCTAGTTCTTTTCCAGTCCCCTGCCCACATTCCTGAAGTCTCTTGAACCTTTTTAGCTCCATCACGTGTACCCTGATTTCTAGCTCATGTGAAACTGGGCTGTGGTTGGCTAGACATTGCACATGTTTTGATTAGTGGTCTGGTGTGCATTAACAGATTGTTTAGCCAGCAGGCAAAACAGAACACATATTAAGGTTGCATGGTAATGTCTGCTTAAGTTACTTGTGTCTGTTACACTGATATCCACACAACTGCTTGGAACTTACTGTCTTTGCAACATCTGCTCTTACGTGGACTTTTGTTGAAAATGACTGTTGGGCTCAAAAGTAAGTAGGGTTGAGTAGGAATTGTCGGATTTTGTTAATCTCATATTGGAAGAGAAGGCTACAAATACTATCAAAATTCTGTATTGTAAAATTGAGATTAAATAATAACCTTTGAGTTGTACATAACTTCTGGGTTGAGAATGTCTGGAAAGCTTGACCACTTAAACTGAGAGACAAGTTTGTAAGCTTGGCGTTAGAAAGAGATTCAAGAATGAATTTTCAGACTTACACTGAGGAAGATAATATGGTCAGAACAGACATGAGAGGTTTCTTTAGGACAGTTTCTTAGTGAGCTGCCTATTTCCTGTGGAGCTGTGATTAAATGTTATTCATCTGGATAATGTTCATGTTGACTGGGTGTCTTGTGTGTCCTCTCTCCTTTTGTCTCTTCTGTATTTCATAAAAAAGTTGAATGTCGGAGGAACTGAGGCAGCAGGCAGATTCTAATCTGGCAGGGAAGATAGTTTCCACCTCCACTTCTCCTATGATTGATGATAGACCCTGTCCTGTTCTGCTCTGTACTATAAATACATAGAAAAGTTAGGTTTTTAGAATAGAATAGCATAGACTATTCAGTTGGAAGGGACCTACAATGATCATCTACTCCAACTGCCTGACCACTTCAGGGCTGACCAAGGTATAGCATGTTATTAAGGACATTGTCCAAACACCTCTTCAACACTGACAGGCTCGGGGCATCGACCACCTCTCTAGGAAGCCTGTTCCAGGGCTTGACGGTCCTCTCGGTAAAGAAATGCCTCCTAACGTCCCGTCTGAACCTCCCCTGGCGCAGCTTTGAGCCATTCCCACGTGTCCCATCGCCGGATCCCGGGGAGAAGAGCTCAGCACCTCCCTCGCCACGTCCCCTCCTCACGACGCTGCAGGGAGCAGTGAGGTTGCCCCTCAGCCTCCTTTTCTCCGAACTAGACAAACCCACAGTCCTCAGCCGCTCCTCATGGGACATTCCTTCCAGCCCTTTCACCAGCTTTGTTCCCTCCTCTGGGTGCATTCAAGGACCTTCCCATCCTTCTTAAACGGTGGGGCCCAGAACTGCAGACAGTACTCGAGGTGAGGCCGCACCAACGCTGAATACAGCAGGATAATCCCGTCTTCTGACTGGCTGGTCACGCTGTGTTTGATCCCCCCCAGGATGGGGTTTGCCCTCTTGGCTGCCAGGGCATGCTGCTGGCTCGTACTGAGCCTGCTGTTGACCAGCACCCCCAGATCGCTTTCTGCAGGGCTGCCCTCCAGCAGCTCCTCTCCCAGTTTGTACTTGTGCCTGGCATTACACCATCCCAGGTGTGGAATCCGGCATTTGGACTTGTTAAATTTCTTCCCATTAATCATTGCCCAATGCTCCAATCTATCTAGATCCGTCTGCAAGGTCTCTTGTGCCTCAAGAGAGTCAACAGCACCTCCCAGTTTGGTATCATCAGCAAACTTGCTAATGGTGTGTTCAACTTCTGCATCCAGATCATTGATAAATATATTGAACAGAACTGGCCCTAGAACTGAACCCTGAGGAACACTGATGGTGACCAGTTACCAGCCAGATGTGGCCCCATTTTTCTGTTGTGACAAGGAAGGGAACCACTTTTTTTGCTGTTGCATCCTTCTTTCCGAAGTGGAAAGGCTGGTAGTTGTACTGGTCTGAGAGATGGATGCATAGAGTCTATAGGATGGAGAGCAGAACAGCAGCTACAGTTTAGCAGAATGATTATACCAGTAGACCAATAAAATAGCTAGAAGTAACTTCTGGAATGCATGCCTTGGGGCTTTAATAGCATATGCATAAAATGTAACCTATTTATTTTCAACAAGCAAGCAAGCTTACCTCGATCAATGCACATGTGCATTTTGGGTGATACGCACTATCCAACCAAATTATCTAGTAGCAGCCAGGTGATGGGGAAAAAAGTTTGAACCCTAAAGGTGCTGAGGGAACTTCTGATGTTGTATGACCAGCAAGTGAACTACCTGTGGAAACCTAATGAGAAATTATTTGTTTTGCAAGTGGACTTATAATTTGTATTATAAGTAGACTGCTGTGCACTGATTTTTATTTTATTCTTTTTAAAGTCTATTGTACAGGTGGAGACATTAGGAGAGTTTGGTGTATTCTTCACTCTCTTTCTAGTTGGTCTGGAATTTTCTCCTGAAAGATTAAGAAAGGTATTTTTGTATAATACCTCTGTATTTAATTTGCTTCTGCTCTTTAATGCTTTAGAAAGAACAGAATGCATTATTTATTTGGTGTCTCCAGGAAAAAACATTGCTATTCCTCTTGATTTTAGTAAAACAATTTGATTTCTAGAAAAATATCACACAATTTAGGGCAATCCATCTCTGCTTTAACACGCAGTAACGTGCAGTTGCTGTTGTGGAGCGTCCAGTGATGTTTGCCAGTCCTGTTATTAAAAAAATTAGTTTATTAAGTACTGCATACTGAATTGATGATACATGCTGTACTGGCTAATAAACTGATTCGGCAAGCATGTTAGCACAATCTGGAATATTACATGATGTGGCCATCAGGATTCAGCAAAAAGGTACAAGTTTCTTTTGTTCTTAATTAAAAAAAAAAGTTATCTCATAAACCAGCTAGAATTTTAATAGTGGACAATACTGCTGGAAAATATGTAAAGACTATATGTATGTAAAGAGTTGCATAGTGTGATTTATTCCTAACTGATGGTTGTGAGTTCACGAGACTATAAAAGCTTGAATGGAATTGTATTAAAATTTATGAGCATTCAGCTTAATCTGCTATTTCTTGTCCATCTGAAGTCAAAGATAAAAATCAGTAATTCAAGGGTTTGTAAACTGTAGTATGTAAATTGCTATGTCAGAATTGTGCGCACATTAGTATGGAGTGGTCTGCTGGTATTGATGACAGTCTTTGCCACTCCTGTTTTTTTTCCACCCTGGAATCGCATCCAATAACTGGTCTTCTATTTGATGACTTGAATATATTTCAACCCATACTGGACCTTTGGCCCTTAACTTGTCTGTGAGCTCTGGGAAATTTACCTAATTTCTGGTAATGAGTCTTCTGGCATAGAATATCTGCTAGGCATAATAACTCCAGAGTTTTAGGATGTATAGGATGACTGCCTGTTACTTCAGTGGCCCAGCACTGCAGCCCCAAATCATGCATGTGTAACCACTTATTTGCACTGAAAAATCATTGTAAGTTATCAGTAAGAAAAGTGTCATCAGACTTTATCATAAGAAGTTGTTTTCTTCCCAAGGTATGGAAAATATCTTTGCAAGGACCCTGCTACATGACGGTTCTGATGATTGCCTTTGGTTTACTATGGGGACACTTGCTCCAAATTAGACCAACACAAAGTGTCTTCATTTCCACTTGTTTATCTTTATCAAGCACACCACTGGTGTCAAGATTTCTTGCAGGCAGTGTTCGAGGTGATAAAGAAGGTAAGTATGATTTTACAAAGGGATTACTATAGTGTCTGCAATAAAATTTGAAAGATGTTGACTTTGTAATATTATGAGAGAAACTAGTTAAAAAATGAAACAGCACAAAACAAATACCACTGTTAAGTCTGGTTTACAAGTGATCATCCTCCTTTAACACCGGCTAGTGTTGTGTATATTCCTGTTATGAGGTGTACCTGCTATTTACGTAGCCAGTCCTCTTTGGAGAAAGGCAGTGTAGTCCAAACAGTACTCTCCATGTTAAGAATTGTCTTCACTGAGGGTCTGGAATCCTTGTGCTTTTTAAGAGGCTACCAGGTTAGACCCTTACTACCTGCCTGTCATCAGGGCAGAAGGCGAACTTAAATAATTCGCATCCTTCTTCAGCAAACTAAGACAAGCTCAGGTAGTCTTTCATAGCTAACAGCTAGTCAAATAAGTACCTTCAAGTACCATATTGCTAGCTTCTCAAAGACTTCTAAATGTTTCCTTTCAAAAGTTTTGCCATCCTGCTTTCTGCCCCTTAAACCTCCTTCATACATACTGCATTAAAGTTCTCCCCCACCCCCCCCCACCCCCCAGAATATTCACATTCTAATGCCTAAATTCAAAGTGTATATTTTGCACATGCTGGCTCTTACATGTGTTTGTTATTCTAAAGACTGTATGTTTTCAGTAAAGGAGTTCTAGTAACTGCATAACTAGTGGTTAACTGCTAAGCAAAGTTTATACTTTTATTGTTTAACAGAAACTTCATACGAATATTTTATTTCTATTTTAACATGTCTTTATCCATATATATTTTTTAATTTACTTACTAGTGGAGAAAGAAAACCCAGAATGCTTTGAAAGACCTCACCCCATTGAGAACTATACTTAGCCTCCATTTGATTAAGACATTTCTAGATTTCTGAGCACTGCAAGCCTTTGTAGGTTCTGTTGAATGTTTCCATGACTGCTTTACTGCTGTGCAGGGGACATTGACTACAGCAGCGTACTACTTGGCATGTTGGTGATGCAGGATGTGCAGCTTGGTTTATTTATAGCTGTCATGCCTACACTTATTCAAGCAGGAATGAGCACATATTCCAGGTAAAAAAAAATTATTGTATGTATCTTCTCCCCACCCCCTTCCAATTAGTATGTAGATCACCAGTATGAATACGAGAGTGCTACAGTTAATGTCAGTTCCATGAAAAATAAACACTCCCATTCTGTGAGCTCGCTTTACTATTTGTACTGGTCATGTTGTATGAGGATATTCTTTTTGCTGTAGCTGCCTTAGTCCTGTTCAGTACTTAAAATTTGTGGTGAAAAGTTTGTTACTGTAAAGGATAACTGCATTTCTTCAGTTATTTTATTTCCTCAAGACGTATTTTTGTCAAAGACTATGTGATAGTATTAATAATACTATGAGCCTGACGGCTTACCTTGAAGATCAATTAACAGAAATCTTTTTGAATCAACGTGGAAGTAAATTCTAGGCTGTAAAAGAGATTGCTGGGCACTTAGCAGATTTAGTATTCATCTTGTTTACTAATGTATTTAAATAACTTACTGTAGCTACTCGGTTTTGAACATCTGTGGAATTAGATCTTTTCACTTAAGGGGAACTGGTTGGGAGGTGTGAGAGCACTTGAAAGAAATGTTTTGTTTGTTCTTCTCTTCCAGCATTTTCAAGGAAATACTGAGAATACTGATACTGATTGGCCAAATTCTCTTTTCTCTGGCTGCTGTTTTTCTTGTATGTCTTGTTATAAAGACTTATCTCATAGGACCGTATTATCGCAAGTTGCATGGAGAAAGCAAAGGGAATAAAGAAATCCTCATTCTAGGAATAACTGCATTCATCTTCCTTATGTTAATGGTAATCTTTTAATAAAACATTTTGATACATGTGGTAGTTTACTGCATCAGTATCACAAAAGCCATCGCACTTACTGTTATTGCATATCCATGTACCTCCATAGTTAATTATTTGGTTTTAAAATGTTTTAAAACAAACCCCAAATGCACAGATGATTCATGCATTACAACGTAGATGAGTAAGAAGAGATAAAATTTGAATGTCAATCAGCTGAACTTCTGCTAATAACTTTTAATACAGCCAGTTAAAGAATTATGATTCCAGTTTTAATTTTGGGCTACTTCATGCATTTGAAAATAATATAGGATGGGTTTTGAGATGCTGATAATGGCTGATTGTGACATTTGCTCACAAGTTTCTTTTCAATAGCAAATTCTCAACATGGCTTTTATTATAAAATATTTTTTTTTTCTGTGGGAGATGAACAGTTTGGGATGAAGTTGAGAAAGTAGAGAAATACCTTAAGGTTCATAGATTTTTATATCCCTTTTGGGTTTGGTTGATTCTCCTATGAATCTTCCTTCTATTTGTTTCCATCTCACATTTCAGCCCTCTGAAAAACTATCCTGCTGGAGAACAGAATGTGACAGTCAGCGATAATGTTGTGGGTTTGAAACTCCATTATCCTGGATGTGCAGTTTCCCAAGAATTTCTGGGAAAAATTATCCAAAAAAGTTCCAGTGCATGTGCCTTTTTTTATAGGGATGTTTGCTTAATTATTACAGGTCCAACAGAGAAAGCTGACCTCCTTCAGGAAGAAGGTCAAGAAAGAAGTTAATTAAAGCATAGCTTTACAATGTGTTGATTTCTATTGTATAGGTTAAAAATGCCCTCCCTCTAAACAGCTATTCATATCCCAAACATGTCATGTAGTAAGAGAAGGAACAAGAGTAGTTTCTCCTTTTTACTTTCTAACAAGCAGACATAACAGTTGTAGAATAATTTCAATAAAAACCAACAACCAAACCACAAAAATTGCATAAAATATTATGATATCTAGAAGCAGTCTTACCTTCATTAAAAATACAGCCTACATAGACTGATCTGATTGAATTGGGTGTATTGTGCCCAAATCACACATCAAATGTACAATTCTGTCTACATGACTTTGTATAAACATGTATATTATGTAAACTTGAGGGAGAATATGTTTGAGTGTGGTGGATTTGTACTGCAAAACAGAATGCTTTTTCAGCATGGGAAGCGTTTGTGAAGGAGCAAATATTTTGTGTATTTTAAGTGAAATCAATTTTCCTTTTAAAGTTGATAAATAATGTATCAAAGGGAACAGTACAAAGGATACTGCATGTAACCTCTGTAAACCTGCTGAGATGCTTGATATTCACTGGCACTGGTAGCATTACTATAATGAATGTATAAGTTGTGGTTTGAGCACAAACACTTAAAAAAAAAAAAAAGAAAAAAAACCCCACAAAATTATTTGGTTGTCCAGTTGAACAGCTCAACAAAGAAATCTTAATTGGTATAGATGCCCTACTATGTCAGGAATAAAACCATAGGATGGGGGATGGCAATCTAATTTGAAAAAATGTTGCATGTATTTGGAAAAGTTTTTGGGTGCCAGGTAGGAAAACAATTAAACTGTCACTGTTCCTGCAAAGATCTTTCTCCTTGGAAAACAAAGCCCAAATATTGACCAAGTTTCTGTAATTATCTGCAAACACAGAATTTTTCATACCAATGTTAATTCTAAAAAAGCTTTTGAATTTGTAGAGGGAGGAATAAGAGAGTGCATGTTTTAATGGCCTTAACCAAAGATGACTCTGTGGCTCCATTTAGAAAACTTGAGAGACGTTTTTAAACAAAATATTTTAACTCTTTATCTAACATGTGAGTTATTCTGCAGGCCACATCCTTTCCAATACATGACAAAGGGGCTAGGAATGATATGGTATTCCTGCTTCATGCATACAGTTACTTGTTATGTGCTTCAGTGTTGACTGGGTTTCTGGGGTCCACCTAAGTTTATCCTGTATTGGGGTTCATCTGTAACACTAGCACATGTAACGCACGTTATATCTAAACTTAATTTATTTTACTCATTTCCTGTGTTTGAAAATCTTAGATGACTAATTAAACAAGAACTGCCGTTTCTTTACCAGTAAGGGCAAATTCTATATGGGAAAACAAGAGGGAGGATAGGACAGAAGAGGTTCCTATACTGCAGCATGAGTAAGCAATTTTGATGTAAGGATTATCCTGTCAGTTGAGGAACTTCCTGTATGGAAGTGACTTTTGAGCATTTCTGAACTGCTTGGCTCACTTGGATAGCATTGCAGCTCATTAAATCTGAAACAGGATCTTAAATACGTCTCTGCTTGATAAACTAACTTAGAGTAGAAGAGATGCAACAAATATCAATTACCAAGATTTGGAGCTTAAGATACCTCTTTCTGTTCCCAGATACTCTCAGAAGTAACTGAAATTCCCTTCTCTTTTGTCTCTCAATTAGTTAGATTGGGCGGGGGGATTGCATCAAGTGCCAATCCTATAAAAATCTAGCTGACTTTGAGACACAGTTGTGCATCTTTCAATCATGTACCTTGTCATCAGTACCAAAGGTTCAGTAGATCACACTTTCAGCAACTCCGTTTTAAGCTTTGAGTTATGCAGATAATGCCTTTTTTTTTTTTTTTTTTTTAACTGGGGCACTGTTCTCCTGAATCACAACATAAAGAGCAAATCTAGCTTATGGTTTTAAATATGACCATTTAGGATCGATGGCCAAACTGGTACTTTTAGGTTGAGATATATACCACAGTATAAGTCAGCCGGAGTGTTCACTGGTGTAGCGTTGCTTTTTCATGTTCTGTATGTACAGAAACATTACAGGGAGAATTGTTTTAAACGCTGTCCTGATAATAAATTGCTGTATTGGATATCTGCAGGACACCAGTGGTCAGTTTTGTTATGTTTTAAAACTAAGTTGCTGAATGTTATTAAAGAATTGGAAAAAAATAAAACCTGACCTGACAAGAGAGATAGCAGTTACATTTAGATGTTTATAGGACTATGCGTACACATGGGGGCGGGGAAAGTGGCTTCCAGTTTGACTGCCTTATGGTTGACCTGGGATGATGGCAGCAAACAAAGAGAAATTGCCAGCTTGCTTCATATAGCAAAAAGATGAAAAGAAAATATAGCTATGTTATTGCAGTACTTCATATATAAAGATGCACGTACTTTTTCCTGCAGTGTATCAGGAATGTCGTTCCTTGTTTGCCTGGAGTACTTCTCAATGGCTCATAACCTGCTTGTGAACTCTTTCCTATCAATTAAAAGGAGAAGATTAAGGAAGAACTGTAATCTCAAATATTCTAGTTAATTATTTAATAAAGTACAAGGCTTTTCACAAGGCTCACTAAAAATTGTTTCCATTTCCATTAAGGCTTTACTTCCATAAAATGCAAGCTTAGAATTCACCTCTTTACTCTTGGGCAGATTTAAGTTATTAAAGCCTGAAGTTCTAATATATTTATTTCCATCAGGGATTTCTTTAATTTTACTGGCTTACCATATTCATTAAGCTTCTGTGATGATTAAAAAGTAGCAATAAGATACACATTATTAGAGAATATAGGCAAAACAACTGCTGAACAAATGGTTGAAATTCAACTGGAACAAGTTATAGCAGTAATGTTTATTTCTTTCTTTATTACTGTGGTAGAATATTTGAACATAAAAATCCAATATCCTAGTGAAAGCAAGGCAATCCTTTCTGAATTATAGTAAAATGGGACCTTTGAAAACAACTGAAAATTAAACTGTACTGGGAAAAACATGTAAATTGACAAAACTTTTCATTTAATTTTGACTGAAAAAGCTTTCTGTAATGTAGGAGTTGAGAAAAGGACAGTGCAGAGCCCAGGGATTAGTAATGGTTAGAGCCCTGTTTGGTAAAGGCAAAACATAAAAAATGATGAAAGCAGAGAGGGAATACTAAATGCAAAATACTTTCCAAGTTTTGCTTATGTAAGAAATTTTGTTGAGAATGCCTTCCTGCCAGTAAAACAAACCCTCTCCAGTGTGTGGGTGTGCGTACGCACCCACACATTATATATAATAAACCCTGATGCTACAGCTTTAGTTGAGGAAATGTATCCACTTACTGGTAATATTATTGGACAACCAGAGACCAGGATGGGAACAGTAAAAGGAATCTCTGTATAAATCTAGATATGAATCTGAAGAACATACTGGAGGAGGGGGGTTGGTGTTAAGAAAATAATGTAATTTTTGGTTCTTTTCTTGCCTTCTCATCCACTTCACACTTCTCTGTGTGTACAGTGACCTATAGATTATGTAGACCTGAAGTTGTGTAGTACCTAGAGAGTAGACAAGAAATAGCAAAATTCGCCTTTTTATCTACGAGGCCCTTGAGCTCATACTTAGCTTGCCATAGAGTGAAGGAATGGAATTCAGTTTTTATGCTGTGGGAACAAAGCCAGATGGACATACAGTTTGCTCCAGTTATGTCTGATGCTTTCTGAACAGGCATGTTTCTTTCACACTTAAATTGCTCCTTGCTTGAATAGTGATTCTCCTAACAGCACAGTATCACGCAATTCTAATACAAGAGATGCTGAATCCCTTCTTACATGGTAACCTAACCATGTACGTGGGAATACTTAAAATATTAGCAGTAAAAGTTTTGATCTGAAGGTCTGTTATAGCTGATAACAGTTAAGTGTGGGAGGATTATAGCTGAATAGTAAAAATAATTCCAACTTTATTTAAAGAGGCTATATTGGATATTAATCATACTCAAGAGGTTGTGACTTTTAAAACAACTCATGTGTGATTGAGAAGAACTTAAATGTTTCCTCTTTATAACTGTTTCCTTTATTGATCTTTTGGTGATTTTCAAAGCCTTTTATATACATTTACTTCTTCCCTCTTACAATTTCAAATTGTGAAAAGCACTGAAATGCCTTTTGTTTTAAAATGAGAGTAACATTATAATGTTGTTTTGTTGGTTTTGCCTGATCAGCAACTCTTTGCATTAGTTGACAGAACCAATTCATTTTCTTAAATGTCTTGCAATAAATTACAGACTGTTGGCACAAATGGAGTTATGTGATGAGCATTCAGACATTAATACTTCAATACACAAAAGTCTGTGGTTTATTTTTAGGTGGCATTTTATGCATAGCTCGGAGACTTGTTCATTGTATCTTTTGCTCTCCTCCATTAATTTCAAGTCACTTGAGTTTTAGCTTCATACCTTACAGTGTAACACCGTTCAAGATATGATGAATGTTGTCCCTAAATGTACTATGGTGTATTGTTGCTTAATCTAAATTAATATGGAAATAAGTCTTCAGTTTTAAATGTTCTATTAATATTAATAGCATTGCCCTTTCTCAGTAAGATGACTGTCTGCAGCAGCATGATTTTAAAGTAATTATTTTAAAACATACTTTATACCGACTAAAAGTGCTGCTTGCTTTTTTAATGTTCCAAGCATTGCCTTAAGCAGTTGCTTTGTTTTTAGTTCAGTCTCTTTATACATGTTTCATCTTTTTCTTCTACTACTGTATTCAAATAACAAAAAAGAAGGAAGCAGTCTGAATTCTTTCAAACAGATACCATGCTTCATTTCAGTAGTTTACTTCACATGCTGAAATGCATCCCTATTCAGTAAAGCACGCAGGCATGTTTAAGTCCAATTTACAATAATAAAATGTAATTTATGCCTGGGACTTCTGCTAAATTGAGACTATTCTCCCAAATTAAAAGCTTTGATTTTTTTTCCCCCCCCCCCCTGTTGTTTGACAGTTGGAAAATGTGCTGTTCTGACTGCTTTATTTCACAGCCTTGATGTATTATGTAATCCTGACTCCAAAGCTGTTACAGTCTTTCTGGTTTTTGTGAAATCAGATGCTATCCTTAAGAGTGACACAAAGCATTACAATGTAGATTAAGAAATTTATTTTTGTTTTTGTAGTTTAGGTGGTAACATGGAGGGGAAACTGGTTTTGTGTATATTTTGTATAAATACAATACTGCAGAACACTGAAATAAATACACTGAATTCTATTTGTTGTTGAACTTGCATAAAGACAAAGTAATTTCCTACATTCAGTATAATGTACGGTTTTATAATGTCACTGTGAAATGCTACATAAAGTCACTTGGGGCTAGAGAACATTAGATTCTCTGTTATTCCTTGACAGATCACAGAGCTGTTGGATGTTTCAATGGAGCTGGGATGCTTCTTAGCTGGAGCTCTGATCTCTTCTCAGGGTCACATGGTTACTGAGGAGATTATGTCCTGTATTGAACCAATACGTGACTTTCTTGCCATCATTTTCTTTGCATCCATAGGTAACTTCTAAGAAAACTTACTTAAAAAATAGTATTGACCTACTAATGTGAGGGAGGGGAAAAAATGGTGTCTACAAATTGGGGGGAGGAGATAGATTTTTATTTTGTTAACATACTAAACTGTTAACTGACCACTGTATTGGTTTGCCTTTGCTGGTATTTTTAAATGTAACATTCATTTTCATAAGCAATTTCCATGTTGTGCTCTCAATTCTTGTTTTAATGTCAGTTTTTCATTGTTAATTCTGAATTTGCACTATTTAAAACATGTAACTAAAATTTTAAAGGGAAAAGGGGTTTGGGGTGTTGGGTTGTTTTTTTTTTTAATGTTCTGTCTTCACAGCAGCTATATTTGTAATTTATACTAAAATTGTATTGCTATTTTGAGTCAATTGGTAGAGTAGATTTCAGGTTCTTGTGGCTTGGTTTTCTCTAGAAGCAGGATACAATAATGGAAACAGATCTCTTTTTATAGCATCTTGTTTCTTTAGTTAGGAAAATGTGATCTGTGCGTTCTCAACACAAGGAAAAAATAATTGAACAAGATGTATCTTGGAGACTACCTGAATGCCAACTGAAATGCAGCATTGATGCCTAAGACCAGGAGAGTAACTCATCATGCTTGTTACCCAAAACAAGTTTACTCTGAGAATATTTACAGTTAATCAGTAGCTTCATTTTGAACTGCTACATGCTCTAGCTGTCCATGCATGCCCCCGTACGCTTTCTCTAAAGGAAACTGAGGCACGTTACTGAAGTGCTTAGGTACAGTGAATGAGGAGACAGGCCCTGTGAAAGCACTTGTCTCTCCTTGTGGATTGTATAGGAGATGTGTGTCCTATTTTGGGGGGCATTGCAAGGTCTAAAATAGGGGTTTGAATGTGGCCCATTGCACAAATCCAACCTCCTTCAACCCACGCTTACTCAGAAATCCTTAGGGTTTGGTTGTGTTTTTTTTCAAGACCGCCCTTGGCTTCTGGTTTTATTTTAAGTTTTCTATTGTTCTTTTTATCTCCGTATATTTATTCAGATAACAGTGAAGTCCCATCATCAGCATAATTTTAATGCCTTTCCTTATATACCTGTTTGATACCCATTGTTTCATAACAGAAACTAAAACTGTTTCTGGTGGTTATCAAAATAGAAAGGAAGTAGTTATGCTTGCCAGTCTTGATTTTTGTTTTACCCAGCCCATGATAATAGCTTGTGCTGATCAGATTGCTTAGTAATAGGTATGTTTATTTGAACAACTTATTTTTTAATAAAGGGAGGAAAGTGGTGAGCTATGGTAAAACTCTTGGGCCCATATAACTGACAAGGTTGGATGAGTAATTGCTAAATGCTCACAGGTAAGTTGTTTATGTGTTTTAGTAAAGATGGTGATGGAGCAGATAGTGTTACTAGGGTTACAAAGCATGACAAGTAATTGTAAGCCCAAAGTTAATTTTACAAGGGACTGAACAAAAATACTGCCCTACACTCTTGTGACTGCATAAATTAAGACTAGAGAGAAGATTTTGGTACAGTACCAGAAAACAGCAAGACCTCAGTTGGCATGCTGGAAGCACTCCATATAGCTTATGTTATACTGTAAGGAATTATTTTGGTAGTTCTGTTACAGAATAAAAAAAAAAAAAAAAAAAAATCTTTTTAACTATTGTTACCATTATAATTGCAAGGAGGGAAAGAAAAGAAAATTGCCTCACAAGTTTGTATGGTTTTAAAGAAAATGGGTGTTATTCCTGCCTCAGAAGAAAGTTAGCTAAAAATCAGAAAAATGAGCTATGTTATAGGCCTCTGACAAAATGTGACAATGCTTGCTTGTAAAAAAAGGCAAAAAAACAAACAAAACCAAACCAAAACACCCTACAAAAACCAAACATGCCCTCTTCCCCCCCAAATAAGCATTATCCCCCCCCTTCCCCCTTTACTTTCAATTACTTTCAAATGTTGTGGTTAACAGGAATTTCTGTGGGGTGGCAAGGAGGTAGGTTTTAAAAAAAGTGATGTGATGTTGCAAACAAAACCTGAGTAAGATAAAAAGTATTCCTTAAACTTTTTAAAAAGAAATCTAGTAAGAAAAGGCTTCTTGCTTGCTCTCTACTTATAGATCTATAAATGCAAATGTTCTGTATCTATAAACACATAGAGATTTACTACATGAAATTATGTAAAAGCCACAGGGAAAGAGTCTCTCCCCCTGCCTAAAGAGAAGGCTTGTTGCTATATGCAGCAAGCACCCTATTATAGAGAGCAGAAGCGCTTGAGATCCAGAGGTGGGATCATACACCACTGCAGTAATATCATTTCCATTCCTTTTAGAATAAAGGAATAAATAGAAAAAATTTACTTAACTGAAAAGTGACAGTAAATATGTCATTTGGAAAAGTTAGTTCCTATTTTGCTTGTCTTAAATGCCTGCTTTTCTGTTCTCACTACAGAAATCCTTCTGGTTTCTAAAAGCTGAGCTGTGAATAGTACTTGTTCGTGTAATATCTGTAACAGTGCTCCTGCCCTCAGCTTGACCTGTGTAATGCTACTGCTTTCAAATTTGCACATGGGTGCATTTGGGGGAGTAACACACCTTTTGCAGTTAGGCATTAACAGCTGCACTTTGAGTTACTCTCCACCTGTACATTCATTTAGGCCTGTGTGTGTTCTTCAAGGTTTCTGGCTCTCTTTATGCTACCTGCTGAGGTTAGAAAGTTCCTGTTAGTCCCCGTCCTCACTAATATTTTTGAGAGAACATGTGGACCAATCCCTTACAGCCACATTTTGAGAACTTCCTTTCTCATTTCTGTTTTGGTACCTAGTACTCAGATCCTTCCCTTTCCACCTCTGCATCATCCGATTTTGGTTTGATTGCTTTTTAGAAAGATGGAAGGCATCTTTGCATAGACTGTTTGACTTTTTTTTTTTTTAAAGGCCCCAATAACCCATTTTTTGTTAGTCTACAAGACATACGGAGTTTGCAATTGGGCATCAGGACCCTGTCTGCCACTGGTGAGGAGGCAGATTACTTCCACGGACTGACAAAGTTGTGTGTCCTCAATGTGCCATACAGATGTACTCACTTGCCAGGCTCCAGGTTTCCCTTTTGGGTAAATCTTGCGGTCAGTGTTGGACCTTGAATGCAAGATGCTAAAAACCCTTTAACAGTGCGGACTTTTTCTTCAGAAGGTGAGTGATGCTGACACTGTCAGCACCACCACTGTCCAGAACAAACACGCACACAGTGTTTCTCTGATGAGCCTCTTAACATTTCTGTTGAATTTGAGAGAAATCAAAGGAAGATCCCAACCTGGAATTTATTAGGTGACATATATCACCTTCTCCGTTTCCATCCAGGACTACTGCTTTGTTGTCCTGCATGGAACACAATGAAACTTGGAGGTTTCAAGCGCTCAGAACTGACACTAGAATCAAGAGGACTTTCCCCTTTGCAGAAAGGTGGAGATGAATGTTGGTTTTCCCCCCTGCTACTTAACGATCTAGCCAGGGCTGTAGCATTTATTGCATTTGCTAGCTATGATCTTAGGTTCATTAAGACTCTTTGTAGATAGAACATCCCAATGCAGCGCTAATGTGATTTTTCTGAGCGATGTCCTGTCTTGCGGATGTGTCAGAATTGACTCTACTGGCTCCAATTTGACCCACAGAGTTCTGGTTTCTGTAATCTTGTTTGCTGTCAAGGATCTCCCAAGATTCCTTTTCTTGATGCTGGATCTTCCAGGATGTGGCCATGACATTTGGATCTTCACGTGCTGTTTAGGGGGGAGAGGGAGTTGACTTGTTAAGAAAAAAGTACTTATAAAAAGGATGTGCAAAATCTTGCCTGTAATCATCCACAGAAGAACACATACCAACTTACACGAGTGAACTGTGCTTTTTGGCTTGACATTGATGCAAGGTCACCTTCACCTCAAGGCCTCCATTCCAGCTATTCCGGAACACTGCTTAGAATTGAAGTCTGGTGGCTTATGCTCAGCTCTCTGAAAATGTACCTAAGTGATATCCTAGCTGTTGGTGACAGGCCAACATGTCACTTGCTACCTGATGACGGTGCTGAAGTTCTTGAATTATTTGATTGAAGCGTTTCTTCCATTTTAGAGAACAAGTCCATAGTGACTCCTGAGCTTAGTCACAAAGCCTGATTAAAACCACTGAAATAAATGCCCATATTCATGCACCTTCTGTCTGTGAAGTTAATCTCTCTGATGACGTTCGTGTTGTTAGGAAGGCTTCATGTGCTTGTACAGCAGTCTGCTATGACTTCTGGCCTTATCCTAAGTTTTCATCTAGGGCTGGGGCAAAGATCTGTAATGACCATGAAATCCACTGTGGTGGGATTTATTTTCCCCAAAACATGTCTGTGTGCTGGGATGTTTGTTTGTTTGCTCAGAATAGTGTATGTAACAGGTTTAGGCTTGCTTCACCTCGCAGACGCTTACCTCCACGGGATTGGTATCGAAATCTGCGGTAGTTTGTGCCTTAGCTCTTTGGAATATGGTAGTAATCTCTACGTTGGGCAGCAGTTCAAATGGACTTCAGACTGCCTGTCTGCTCCAGAACTGAAAAGGTAGCTCTGCCAGTAGTGATGAGAGCACCATGCTGTATTTATAGCCTCCCTCTGAAATCTTCAGTTCCAGATGTGGCAGAGCTGGCCCCTTTCATCAAACATGACATTGTTACAGGCTGTATTTCTCTAGTTGTTTTCCTGTACGTTTCTGAGACCGGCCTAAAGGTGAATGAGCGATGTGCACGTGATACACAGTAAAAAAGAGAGAGAAGCTACTTGCCCCTCCACGTGCATGTGTGCACACGTTTGGATTTCTGTTTTTGGTGTGGTGTTTGCCTCTCTTACTCTGCCATCTCTTCCCTTATTCTGATAGTCTTTTGCATTTGTGCTTCAGTAGTTGGAAGGAAATTAAGAAATAAAACACAGTGTGTACATGCTGACTGGGTAGTACTTAGATAAAAATCTCTGATGTACTTAGAAATACATTTCCATCCACAATGGGATGTGTGTATGGACAAAATATTGTGAAATTACTGTAAGTAACTTGTCTTGTGCACTCAGGAAGAGAAGATGACTCTTAGTTCTCTACAGTTCTTCTGGCTCTGCAGCACTCTGCGGCAGGGAAAATGAGTGAAAACTTGTCTTGCATTAAAATAAGAATTTACAGCATCGATTTACATGCCTCATGCTTTAGAAAGCTAAACTCTTGTCCTTCACCAGAAATAACTGGGTTTATTCTGGATTTATCAGGGACACCACCACTATTTTTAAGAGCTTCTATGAAAAAGGAATAAGCTTCCAAAGATACACAGTTATGTTTGTCTGCACAAGTTCCTCATACCCTAGGAGGAAAAAATGCACTTAGTCAGCTGTGAGTAAGATTCTTCCTCAGTGACTCCAGGACTTCTCCAACAAATATTTTTTCTTACATTTAATATTAGCAGCATTTAGTTTTAAATTTCTGTGCTCTTTATGGTTCTTGTTATCTTGCTTCATATAATTACCAAATTAAAATGACAAAAAAATTGCAAAAAAGAAAGAGACAGATACTTCCCCCCCCCAACCCCCAACCAAATCAACAACATCATTATAGCAATGGGATTTTATATAATTCCTTAATTGTTAGACCATGCTCAGGGGTTTATGATTTTACCTTATTCCAGTCTAGGTGACTTTTCCAGTTCAGGTCACTTTCAGTGTTTGCAAGTGAGGGTCATGGAATCAAACCAGTTAGATTTTAGATTTTCTGTTGTAGCTATAGTCTATGCAAATCCTGAATATCATATTCCTTCCACAGTGATAGTCTATTACCATGTCATACAAAAATGTTAAATGGCTAGCAAAGTGTAGGGTGCAATCACTGTGCAGAACAATGGAATTGTCTTTCTGCAGTATTTTTATAGCTTTCATTAGAGGTGTGTTTCAGTTCAGATTCTGGATTGTTGACTGGTGTGGAAGACAGAAAACTTGATAAATGAACGTGCTCATGTATCAGTCATATACAGTTTAACTCAGTTGGGAATATTGTTTGTGCTAAACCTCTCCAAAGGAAAAATGGTTGGATAATGCAGGAAGTGCTTTAGTCATCAAGTAGGTAGCGTTGGTAGGTATGTTAGGGCTTTTTGTTTGTTTTTGAGAATACAATCTTGCAATTAAATGTATTATTAACTCAAAAAAATTATCATAGTAAGATATTGGCCTTAAACTTTGAAATACTGTTTTCTTTCCTCCTAGGACTTCATGTTTTCCCCACATTTGTAATATATGAACTCACAGTCTTACTATTCCTTACATTGTCTGTGGTCATAATGAAGGTATTTTATTTTTCTCTTTTTTATCTTTTAATAGTCTAAATAATCTTTGTGCTGCATGCCCTAATGAAAATTCTGTGCAAGACCTGAACATGTGATATAACAGAGAATATTACATCTTTACTGTAAATCTGTATTTGGAGGAATCTTACTGATTAGAATACCATTTGATACAACATTCTTAGGATATTAAAAAAAGATTGTATTTAATGTTAAAAGTAAGTTACACATGGAGAAACATCTATTTATCTAGCTTGGGATTTGTGACAAAGTTATCAAGTGTTTTTATTATAGTAAACAAGATACTACTTTTTACTGTGCAACATACATTTGTCTCTTTTGACATTAACACAGAAGACATAATTAGAAGTCCACTAGTTTATGTCCAGAATTATTGTATTTGATGCTATGTATTTTACAAAGATTGTACTATTTTATTTATTGCACTTCTTTTATTTTAAAACAAAACAAACCCACAACACAAAAAAATGTTTTTAAAGTTTGTCTTGGCAGTGCTTGTCCTTTCTCTGATTCTTCCAAAGACCAGCCAGTATATCAAGTGGATTGTCTCAGCAGGACTGGCACAAGTCAGTGAATTCTCTTTTGTTCTGGGAAGTAGAGCACGCAGAGCAGGGATCATATCTCGGGAGGTAAGCTGTGCTACAGTTATTGACTTCACTTTTTGCACCTGAATAACTTACTGGGATTTGGTATTACAGTGTATTTGAATTACCAATACGCTCCAATTTTGTGGCATCTCTCAACTGTTAACAGGTAGAATCAATCCATACAAATGGAGACACGTATGACCCCGACAGGATTCTTAGTTCCATTTTTTACTTGTTTCATATTGTACTTCAGTATTTTAAATAGCAGGTTTTACTTTTAAATGGCTTGGTTATAAATGCTTTACCTTAACTGCTCTCACTTAGAACTTCTTTATTAACTGAGCAATGAGCTGTAGATAGCACTCAAGTCACTAAGATGGAGAAGCCTTTGCTTTTGAAACCTTGATATAGCTATAGAAAGAGGTAACTGAGAGTATAGGATTTGAGTAAGGAAATATCAGTAAATACGAACTAGAGAGCAGATAGGGTGAAGTGGAAATTGCCTTAACATTTAAACAAGCAAACAAACTTGTAATCTCTACCTGCAAAGCTTGTTCATTTTAAATGCTCTGCAAAAGAAACAACCAGCTTTTTCAGTAGTCACGAAAAAAAAATGCCCTAGGAAAGAAACCTTAGTTTTATATTGAAGCTGTGAGAATGTTATTTTTTTTAAAGATGAAGTCTGCTTTGTGAAATTAAGTAAATTATGGCTATGGAGATACAACAACTGACTTCACTTTCTACTGCTTGCTGCTTTCTCCTCTGTATCTCTGCTCACAAAAATACTTTGCTGGCGCTCCAAGCTTTTCATTGTGTGAGCAAGTGGGCTGTATAATGCTGGGACCAATTCCAAATAAAGCACGAGTGAAAAACTTACACAGTGCTGTTCACTTGTATAGGTAAAGGTGATTCATTTTCACGTTCACTCCTGCATGTAATTAGGAGTTACAAATACCATATGTTTGCATAGAGTTTCAAGATAGCCATACATGATCACAGAACCAGTTTAGGGGCCCACCCACTGCGCTTGGAGGCCTTTAGGCTTTTTTTTTTTTTTTCCTGTGGCAGTTCTCACTTGATTATCTACTGTATAGGTTTATATAGCTCTGAAATTTCCAAAACTCATTCTTCTGTTTGAGACCTCAAAACTACTTCTTGCTGCTGTTTATAAGACTCATTCAGGCTATGTAGTTAAGATGTTTTTTCAGAAGGTGTGCAGTATGACTTAAAGGGATTTTTGTTTGCTTTTTTTTAGTGTATAAAATAGTAGTGAACTTTGCCATTATACCATTAAACCAGAATAGTTTGGGGTGCTTTGTTTTGGTTTGGGTGTTTTGGGGGGGGCTTTAAATAAAGTGGTATTTGGCCTTTGATCTTTTAGCAAACATTGAGCTTTCAAAATTGACCTCGTAACTATACGTGTAAATAATTGTTTTTCTATAAGCTCATAATGTTGTTTTTGCAACTGTATCTTCAAATCAGGTAAACAGATAATTAGATCATTTGAGCGTGCACTTGTTTTGCTTTTGTAGCCATATGCACAGTTGGTTAGGAAGACAGGTGAATCTCCTGAGAATACTGTCCAGAAGAGTCCGATCTCCTCAAACTTCTAGTCACTTCTTAGTTTACCACGTAACTAAGAGAAGTAATGGCTTTTATTTGTGATTTTCAGGTCTATCTTCTTATTCTGAGTGTGACTACTCTAAGCCTTTTACTTGCCCCCGCCCTGTGGAGAGCTGCGATTATGAAATGTGTTCCGAGACCTGAAAGACGCTCAAGTACTTAAGATTTGCACATATACAAGAATACATCTCCTTGCAAGGAATATCTTTGTTGCTCATTGTATTTCTATGCACTCAGAAAACAAGAGGTTTTGAGTAGTCAGTCCTCTTAAACTGCACTTGGTTATAAGCCTTATACTGACCTTAAAACAAAACAAAATTCAACATTAAAAAAATTTACATAATTTGAATTGCACACCTTTTACAAAATTCACTTTCTCTCTGACAGACTAGAATCTGCCAGAATATTTGTTCCTGATCCAATCAGTTGTTCAGAGCATGAGTTTTTTTTTTTAAATACAGCATCATGCAAACTGTGTTGATTATTTTTTGCCTGAATGTGCCTTTTAATTTTCATCCTATTTTGTTACTGCTGGTTCATCACCAGATCTTGTTTAAAAAGAAAAAAAAAAAAAATATTATGGTGCCTATGGTATCTTCTTTCACTAAATGACTTGAGTCATTTTCACATTTAGGAGTTTAATATACTAGTATAAAATTAATCACAAACCACATTTCTAATGGTGAGTAAAAGTGTAGTCCTTTACACGAAGAAAAGGTTTAACTGCTTAGCATCAAACTGTTTTAAGCAGTCAAACACATATTCCAAATGATGCAGCCAATACTGTATGATATTTTATTCCAAACTGCAGAATATAATGTATTTTCTTATAGTGGTAACTTTTATTTGTGTTAGTTCTTGTATTTATTTACATATTCATATTTGACTAGAAGTTGATGATAAGAAAGGGCATAACTTAAGTTGTATTTGAAGACTGACAGTTGTCACCCATTCTTGTTGCTAACTGCTGTTACAGTTAGCACTGTTTACAGTTGTTTACAGTTTTTTTTTCTTTATTTTAAATCAAAAATAAATTTAGTAAAACTGGGGAGTCTAATTTCAAGCAGATGTGAAAAACATCAGTTCTGTAACTTGGGAGGTTGGATGTTATTTGACACTATGCTAGATTTAAAATCATTTTAAGTAAATTAATTTGCACAAAACTAGAAATGGCAGACGGGATGTGTATTTGGAACTCCATGACTTTATATGTTGCATTTACATTGAATAAATTGTTAGTCTCTTTAAAATGTTGTGATATTTTAAAAAAACGGTGTTTTGGATGTGATCTTAAATGTAAGTGTTTTGGTCTTTAAAACGTTCTATGTAGCGGGATAAGCCTTGTAAAAGCCCATTCTTTAATTGTCGTAGAGAAACCTTACTCATAGACTGTAGTCTACTCTGACAAACAATTTAAAAATCATCTTGAGGTTTATCTGCTTAAAAACAGTACTATTAAAGATATATTAACACTTTAGGTCAGTATTATACTGTTGTCTGAAATAACTTCGATACCCACAAAATGGTTAGAAAAATGCATGTTACGTAGGTTTAAATTGCCAATTAAAATGAAAGCTGTCCTCCAAGTAGCCAAACAAAGCTTTGAATGGATTTGTGTGCTTTATACCTCTTTCCTCTACCATAGGAGCCTCAGTTTCCTCCTGTGTTTTCTCTGACATCTGCTGGGCTTGTCAAAATGCAGCTTGGACTTGTCTGGAGTGTGTATGTACTGTTAGGACAGGGTAGGGTTCATCATATTTGAGTTCTTGCTCACTGGATTCGGGGCTTTCTCTCCAGGCACTGATGCTTCCTTCATAAAGGTGGCAGGAGTGTATGGCAATTCCGCCTCTCCTGGAGTGGTTTCAGAAGTTACTGAGGAACAGTGACAAATGCAGAGGAAAAAGCTGACCTATAAATAAAATGGTTTTTCTTTAAAATGAATCTGTCACAGAGAAGAAACTTGAAACTGATTTGTTGGTGTATTTCAATATTTTGTATTCAGAATGTAGAAGTAATTCAAAAGTTTTATGGTACTGTTTAACAATCTACTAGCTCAGACCTTTTTTTGAGGTGCCTCACTAAAATAATTTGTTTCTTAACTGTATGAGGGAGAGAAATCTTACTCTGTTCACTGACCTAGCTCACAGTTCCTGCTTGAAATACAAGCTTCTCTCCTGAATGCCTCATTTTGGGTTTGAAAGATGCTTATTTCACATGTAGTTTACCACCTACGTTTCAGGAAGAAAAAAAAGTATCCATGACAGACCATGGTAGAGACCTCTGTATGGTTTCCATTACGTCCCTTAGTTAGCCCTTGAAACTATTATACAAAGTATTACAGCTGTGGTGAGTAAACCTTTTGTCTAAATAAATTGCTGCCGCTAGTTGTATTTCTCTGGAAAATTCCAGTTAGGAGACTAGGAAATACTGATGGTTTGTGTCTCTTAAAAGGTAATCAGGAAAATATTTTCTTTCTTTTAAAGGAGCTGGGTGAAGAGTCCTTTTGGTACCATGTCCAAAAAGGAAAGCAAGTATCTAGATACCTTACTGGTTGCCTCATCTCTGTCACTTCTTTCCCAAATAATTCTTGATTCAGCCATGACTTGGCTAGGCTTTAGGAGAACTGGGGAAAGAGAAATAGGGAGCCTCATCTGAGTATCAATGTTCTGTGCCTCTTTGTTGACATAAACTTGGATTGCCTGACTGAATGTTAGATGTAAGTTCAAACTACTAGTCTTATTGGACATACGATAAGTTTGTTTACAGTCAGATGTTTGAGATCGTCTCATAGAAATGGGGAGGTATATTGAGATACTGTAAATGTTCCCTGAAATGCAAATAATGGCTCTGTGCATAATGCCATGTCAAAATGGGGTAGTCCCATGATACAGTCTCAGGATAGAAACAACAGACCTTATTCCTGTATGGAAAAAGGGGAGAATATTTCACAATTGGCCCGCTTAGCTATAATTGCAGCTTTTCAGGAACCTTATGCCTGTACTCTGGAATATTCTCTTTCTGCGTCAAGCAGATGAAATTACAGCAGAGATCCAGAAGCCCTGAGAGGAAAATCTCCTGATTTGTGGAAGGTTTGTTGAAGAACAGGTGGTCTTTTCTGGAAATTTTTGTTTCTGCTTGTTGGACAGTGGTTCTATCTTGCTCATTTATCTAATGATCAGCTTCATTTGAATATGGAAAAGCTGATACGGGGCAGAAACTTCTGAAGTGATGAGATATTTCTGTGGTGAAGCTGAGTCTAAGGGAGGGGAAAGGAAGGGTCTGCTCTGTGCTTGAGTAGCAACTCACTCAGCATACTTGTTTTGGGGTTGGTTGGTTTGTTTCAGAGGTGGGTGGAACCGGTTGCTTGTTTTGTGTGGTTTTTCTCTCTGAAAATTTGAGTTCTTGCACGTTACCCCTTTGGCCATTGTTCCCTATAGGGGTGAAGGAACCAAAACAGTTTAAAAGCTGGTAGTGTGGGCTGTGCTTCTCCTTCCTGAGTCCTCTCCCTGTCCCCAGGGTCAGACTGGTATAGGTAGACCCACAACCACCCTACTTACGGCTCATCCCATATATAAAGGAGGCTGCTCAGCAGGAAGATACCGCGTGGGAGCTGAGAGGTAGGCTCTTGGAGTTGTGACTGACGTGGGCCTAGGACGGCTCAGGGAATGTTGTCACGGTGGCTTAGTCCATGGGGCTACGTAGCTTTTTAAAAGCTGTAAGAATTCGTATTCCCTGTAATCCTCAACGATGAGGAGAAAGCCGCCTCGCAATACTTTATATTGTGCTCGTTTTACAGTTGTTCATCCTCGGCTTTGCAGGCAGAGGCGCGGGGGGGGTTGCCGAGCAGGACAGAATAGTGCTGTATGGTGATGCTTGACGGAGGGTGTGAGAAACCTAGTGCGGTCTTGCTGCTCGTTGGAGTGAACCCAGGAACAATCTAACCACAAAAGCACTCCTGGGGTTTGTCTAGGGAAGGAATCGGTAGTTCTGCTCTGTAAGCAATCCTGGCGGTGCTCCAGCGCGTGGGCAGTGCCAAAGGACCCCGGAGTGACAGCAGGCAAGCCACGTGTCGTAACATCTTTGTGGGAAACAGCAATAGCTCCTAAGGAGCAGCAAGTACCAGACATCCACTATTGAGATGATCTGACAACCAGGGAGCCAACACCACTAGCGAAGGGAGAAGGAAGCGCAGCAAGATGTCCTAAGGGCTGGGAGATGCGTGGCCCACCCTGCCCTCAGGGAAACAAAAGGCAGAAGGGAAAGGCATGCCTCTACCAGCCTCACCTAGTAGCCCAGGAGGTGTGCTGCTTCGGTTCTCCCACTGCCTCTGCTGACTAATTACCAGCGCCGGGTGGGAAAAACTTATTGACGGTAGGGACAGCGGAGACTAGGAGGACAGAGGAACAAACTGGACAACGGCGTGAGCAGAGTGCCTTAGGGACAAGGGCTCCTGCCTTGGGGGACAAAATCTAGATCAGGGAGTGGCAACACTTTCAAGGTTACGGTACTAAGCTGTATTTTTTTGTTTCCTAAAATAGAGCAGGAATTTGAGAATTGGGAGATGCTACCTCCCAACGAGACCAGATGCTGACAAGCTTGTCAACTGGTACTAGGTCTTTATTTAAGCCAGGAGCTTGCACAGGTCCCTCCTCTGTTCTGGAAGGTAGTATAGTTATCTTAGTCCCTACAAATCACAGTTGCTAATGAATTATTTTCTACTTCTTTATTTGTAAGTTTCTGCCAATTTTGCTTTGTGCTAGAGAAGGCAGAAGGTTTCTCTTCAACCTGAGACTTTTTCAAAATGGCACTAGTCTCTTAGATAAACTTGAAACAGCAGAGGAAGTGCTTTGTGTCGTAGCGCAGCTGTTTAATTCTACGTTTTTAAAAGTGTATTTGCTCTTCTTGTAGTCCCTTCTCCACCCTGGGCCAGATGTACCCTGTTGAGGGTGCATTCCTAGAGACTGCAGAAGCTCGTGGTAGTGGAACGGTTTTGTTCTACAAGAATTAATGTAAAAAGGGGTGTGGGGGGAGTGTGGGCAGGGACTTGAGATAGATAGACAGTTTAAATCCACAGGCACAGTATATATGACCTGGAGGGTGGAGAGCAGCACCATCAACTGGAGGAGATGTTGTCTTTTGGGACGAAGCATTTTTTTCTGCAGCTGGCTTGGCGTGCTCCATGTTTTTTGTGTGTGAAAGTTCTTGCCCCTTTCTGAAAAGTTACAAACGTGTTTTCATTATCACCTTCTTTCTTTCATGTCCATGCCATTAAGCATAGTCAAGAATGATGAAGAAATGGGGCAATAATGGTCATTATCAGAGCAGGCTACTGGATGAGCAGCCACGGAACCCCAGAGCAGCGTGTGGGGGGTTACTGTGAATGAAAAACTTCAAAGATTGCCGTTTATCAAGAAAATGGAGGGAGGTAGTGTTTCCTCATTATTATAAAAAACTCCCCAAAGTCTTAAAAAAAAATAATAAAATTGAGTAAGGTATGCAAGTAACTAAATGTGAATCTAGTCAACTGAGGAAACTCATCTTCCCTGGCACCCGTGCTACGTTGTTCCACTGTTCCTGGGTAGCGGTTCTGCTGGTGGTGCCTCCTTTCCCAGGCATGATCAGGAAGCAGCATGGTTTTAGAGAAAAAATGGACTTTTTTACTTCCTGCTCCCCTCTTGGTCGCGTTATCAACAGCCTCATACCACACAGGCTTGGTATCGCGTGCAGAAGCGTGTGCAGCTTTCCACCCCCCCCCAGCTGCCATCAAATACTCTTATATCCACTCCTGTAAGCCGGACAGCTTTTGAGCTGTTTTGACTTTGCTGCAGTTCTCGGCACGTGTAGCGGGGGCTGTAAGGGTGGAAGGTTTTTTTCGGCCAAGAATTACATCACTGTCGTGTAATTACATCACACAACCCTAGCGAGCGTGCACCGCTCCTGTGTCCGTGGCCGCGTGCAGAGGTCCCGCAGGCTGGAGGCGTCAGAAAGCGCGAGTGCCCAAGTTTTTGGGTTTTTTTTTTTGGTGTGGGTCTGGCCTAATTCAAGGTTGCGAGCAGCAGTCGCCTGATGGAAAAAACTTTCCCTTGGATTACCGCAAAATCCTAATTTTAGCAACCGACCGCTGTAAGCCGACTTGCTCAAGTTAACGGCCGGACCAAAAAAAATACCAAAAACACGCGATGAGGAAGCAGCGGCAGGATGTTGTGGCAACCGACCCGCACCGCCCTGCCCCACCGGCACCCCGCGTTCCCCCCCCCCAACTCCAGAAAGCCGCTCGGTTCCCTCCTCGGCCCGGGTTCCCTCCTCGGCCCTGAGGCGACCCGGCCCGGCCCGGCCCCAACCCTCCCCAGGGCGGCGGGACCAAGGCGCGGTCCGCGTTCTCCTCAGCGATAAGGAGACGGAGCTGCCCGGCGCCTTCCCGCTCCCTCACAGGGCGGCGCGCGCCGGCGACCACGTGCCCGGCGGCGGCAGCAGCAGCCGGGGGGCCGAAGAGCAATCTCGCGCCGATGCTTCCCGCCCAGCCCGCCCCTGTAAAGCGCCGCAGGGCGGGGAGTCGGAAGGCGCGAAAAATGCGCGCGCGCATGCTCCCTTTCCCGCCCCGCGGCGCGGCGGGCGGTTGGCTGTAAAGGCGCCTCCGCGTGTGCCCGGGGAAGGCACGCTGCGGCCGTGACGTCAGCGCGCAGCGTTACGCCGGTGGGACGCACAAAAGTGTAAGTTTCAATTTTTTTTTTTTTTCAAAATTTTTTTTTTTTTTTT
>NW_010972931.1:2833347-2931224 GCF_000737465.1 Haliaeetus leucocephalus
GTTGCCCGAGGCGAGGTGGCGACTGGGCAGTCTCTGCCTCTTGGTGCAACCGCGGCCCGTCCGCCTGCGAGGAGGAGGAGGAGGAAGAAAAGGGGGTGGCGGTGGTTTGCAAGGCCCTGCGGGGGGCTGGCCCCTGGGGCCTACTTGTGCCTCCTGCTGGAAATGGGGGTGGGGAGGAAGAGGAGGAGGAGGAGGAGGAGGCCGAGGAGGGAGTGATCTCTTCCCCCGCCGCTTCTCCCCGCCCCCGCCTCTGCGGTGTGGGAGGGGGAACCGGGCCGGGGTGGGCTGCCCGCCGGCACCGGCTGGGAGCTCACCCCCCCCACTCCCACCGTCGGGAAAGGGGAGTATTTCCCACACGTGAGCGTGGGGGGGGGGGCTTAGGGGGTGAAATGGTGATGACAGGAAACTTTTTCCCCGCTAAATTGTATTTGGTGGCAGCCAGTAATTTCAATTGTAGAAACTTTCCCTCCTTTCGTTTTTGTAGCTGATGTTGTCTTTGCTTGCTTTCTAGAAAATAGCATCGTTGTCTCTGTGTCCTGCAGCCGTCAAGATTTTAAGAGGACTGATTTCTAGTCTTTGGTAACATGGCAAAAGATGTAAGTATATTTGTAGCACATCATATGGGGAAGCGTAGCTCGTAGAATATTTTTGGTTTTATTAGCGAAAGCAAATGGGGTCATGCTTTATGATAGCTGGCATTGATGAATATATGAAACTTACTTTATCTACATTGTACATCAAGCCTAGGCTGTGTTTTCCTGTAGATGTAACAGCCTAAAACAGCTTCAGATCTGCAGCCATTTTTTCAGAGTAATTAATCTTAAGAATTCACTATGCTCATAAAAGCACTTGGGCCATTGGCATTATGTGTATCCGTACTGAATGCTAAAGCAGCTTGGTTTTGAATTGGATTTGAAAAAACTCAGCAAATACTGTTCAGATGACAGGGTTGTCGTTGACTACTGTTGTCAACTAGCATTGCCTTTCTTGTGTTGGAGGAGGCATCATATATTCAAGGGAGTGAAGATGGTTCAGTCTCCGTATGTGTTCATTGTTTTGTCTCTGTCTACCAAAAGATGCTAGTCAGTGTCTGTAAAAATGGGCTTTGGGCACTTTCACCACAGACTTCCATTGCCTTTGACGTTAAGGTTAGTGGCTTTGAATTCTGGGGCCTACCTTTTGAACCATGCTTGCTCTTTACCCATTCCAGTACTTTAAAAAAAAAAAAAAATTTAAACAGGTTTTGCTGAAGATGTAGTTCATTGTTAATGCCTAATATAATTGGGCTTTCACGTCTCCTTATTGAAAATAAGACAAGATACTACTCCATATTCAAATTGGAATATATCTCCCCTTCAAAAAAAAAACCCAAAACCCAAAACAACAGCATGCGAGCTAAGGGTAAATGATACAATTCAAATTCTTAAACAGCAGGTTACAATCTAATGTGGACTGTTGTAGCTTTCAAACAGCGAGAATTTCCATGAAATAGTCATTGGTTTAGCAAATTAACCTTGCAGAGAATTTTAGTAGCTCAGAAGGAACTGAAAAACATCTTAATGTGCAGAGAAGCAACCAGAAGTACATAGTCACTCAGAGCTTGCCTGGAAGAGATAAGGGTGCCAAGTACGTTACAGATAGCAGAGTTCAGGGAATGAAAGGCCGTATAAGCGGGAAGAAAATGAAAGAGGAATGTTAGACTAGGAGATGAAATGGAAACAGTTCAAAGTAATTGAGGTACTAAAGTACATTTGTTTAATATAGCTTTTGGGAGAGAGATCAACTGAGTGAAGAAGTGCTAGCACCTGGAAATACAGGTGAATATCCTGGAAGGTCTAGGGGAGCAGAGTGAGAGTAAGACATTTAAGAACGAACCTCATTTTTGAAGGATCTAGCTTATTCTAGAAAAGGGAGTAGTTAAGGCAGGAATAACATACGTGATAGTAAGCTTCAGAAATGGAAGAAGGCGCTACGGATAGGAAAATAAATTGCTTTCACTATCTTTATTACAAGAATTAATAAGCTGAATTTGGAAAAATGGAAATCTAGGTCAGGTTTTAGGTAAAATTTTAAGTGTACTTGAGCACTGGAACGGGGTAGCTAGAAAGGGTATGAAATCTTAATTGGAAGTATTGTCTAACCTGTTCTTAAAAACCTCTACACGTACTTAATTCTGCCTCAGGGAAGAAAGATGTACTGCTTACCTTTTTGCAGACTATTACATACCCACCATTACATGATGTCTAGAACGCATAGTGAATGCTGGGAAATTTTAAATTTCCAGGTCTGATTGTGGGCCCTATTAGGTTTGACTTAATGCTGGACAATAGAGATGCTAATTGGTATAAGACTTTCTGGATTTTCAGAAGGGAAGAGAGTTATTCCCATATTCTTTGTCCAAAATCCAAGTTCTTTTCCCAGTGAAATAATGGAATTAATCATGATAGAGACAGTATCGCTAAATTCCTGGTCACTGAGTCTATGAAGACCTGCACTGCTGTAGATTTAAACATCCTGACATGGAAATATGGCTGTGATTAATGGCTTACGCTTCTGCAATGTCACCTATCAAGTGCACTGACCATGAGATGTAGCGGTGAAGAAGATGGCATAGTTGATGAATGCCCCCACCCCTTCCTTCCCTTTTTCTCAGCAGAGCTGAGATGGCTAAACTGTGGTTAGGGCTGTGCTGTGCTACCATGTTAAGTCTGGGCTTCAGGTGGCATTTACATGGCCAAGCAAGCTTCGGTGCGCTCCAGCCTGGGAACGTGGGCTCGATATGCATCCCACTTACTCTGTACTGCTGGGGCCAGTGCTTGCTCTGGTGACGGTGAAGGAGGCAGCCCTGCAGAAGAGGAAAGTGTGGAGCCTGGGCACCGCAAGAGAACATGCTCCTAGTGAAGCCCTCCTCCCACCTGCAGCAAGAGAGCACTTCTTCCTTTTGTTGCTCGCTTCCAGCTCTTCTTCTGATACCTCTTTATAAAAGAAAAACTATAATTTGAAAAGACCTGTTTGAAAAGTCAAATTATGTAAAAGTTTGCAGGCTGGGACTTCAATGGATAATTGAACAAATGGGGAGCATGATGGGGAATACAGGCAAACCCAATGAAATGTTTTTATAAAGGATTAAATAATTACCAAAGTACTGAAAAGAATTGATTTTTTTGCAGAATACTTTCATTTCCTCAGTAGTGGTCCAGGAGCTATGGGGGGGAAGATATGGTCATGTGTAGCACCTTGATTAAGAGCCTGCAGGTGGAGTTTAAGAGCATAATCACAAGTAATGTTATAGCTGGATAAGTTGAAAAATAATAATGGAAAAAGGGAAATACTAGTTTGTGAAGGTTAAAGTATCTGTGGGTATATCAACTTATTTTTTTGAAAACTCTTAATGTAAGAGTAAGGGATCTGGAATGCAATAAATGTAAAGGTGGAAAAAGAGGAGCAAACTCATTTTCCAGTGTGATCTAGTGATAGTAATGACCATAACCATTTTTGGTTTTATGTAAATGAGCATTGTGTGGAGCTGAGAAGCAATTCTAAGAGAATCAGGCAGATTGGCCATGGAATATCACATTCAATTCAGAAGATCTTAGTTACTAGAAAGACTTTACTTTTTCTGTGATTTAAAGAAACAATGAAAGAAAACGTGTGGACGAGAGAACACCATTTGCGGTATCCCAAAGACTTGTGTACCTTGGGAGTGGGATCATTCTATTGCTTGTCAGAGGCCGAATGACAAATGAAGTTGAGGTCAGTAGCGTCGGGTACAGTTTGACATGTACATTTGCGCTGTATGGGAGGTTTCTTGGTCTGAGACAGAGGAAGTCATCACATGCTGACAATCTCCAGAAACTCCAGCTTAGCCAGTATTCCTCTTTCTGGTTAATCAGTGCCATTCTCTTAAGACTTTGCTGAGTCTACTGTAAACTCTTCCGCTGCTTACAAATGTGGCACCTTCCAGGCAGGAGCTGGAGGAGCCAACCGTACGCACTGAGGTCCTTGGCTGCCTTGTGCTGCTCACTGGATTCATGGGATTAATAGTTGGGGGGCGGAACACAGTTCCCTAGGTGGAATGGTGACCTGTCCATCCTTGGCATGCTTAAAACTAGGCAGGATGCAGCATCAAAAGAAGGAGCAGGAATGACTGTAGCAAGAAAGTAAATTTGGTAACTTAATTTTTTGCTTTCCAACTCCCAGCGCAAGACTGAGGACTACTTGCTGGCCACTTTTATATTCAGTTATATATTGAGAATTACCTGTAAATTAAGACGAGAAATACTTTTTAGTATCAATGGCTAACCTACCTTCCACCACTAAATCAACAGTTTCTGTAGTGTAGCTGAAGATCCATCTTGTAGTGTGACACTCTTTCTCCTCTCAGTTACTTCTGTTGCAAATGAACTGTTGAGGCCTCTCAAGCAGCCATAAAGAAAGAGAAGCTTGTGTCTCTTTTCTTGAAGACCCATTGTTAAATGGAAGAGAAGAAGCAGAAGTTGCTTGCAGGAGCTGGGTCTGTTAGAGGGGATAGTCCAATGCATGGTGTTACAAGCAACCACTGAGGAGAAAGGGGCTAGACATAAGGAATGAGTAAGATCCCTTCTGAGCTCGAAAATTACATATATCGAAATAGATGAATTACGTAAATGAAATACTCTATGTAGTAGCGGTTG
Organism: Haliaeetus leucocephalus; assembly: GCF_000737465.1. Lineage (NCBI taxonomy): Eukaryota > Metazoa > Chordata > Aves > Accipitriformes > Accipitridae > Haliaeetus > Haliaeetus leucocephalus. Next base: position 2,838,021 of record NW_010972931.1, read on the forward strand.
CTTATGATTGTTTCAGTTGTTCACTATTACATGGACTGTTTCCAGTCATTAAAAAAATACATAATTGTTCATGAAGAACATGCGGTTGAAAAATAATTTGGTGTTTCACAAACTTTTAAACTGACATACCACTGTTAGCCTTCAGAATTTCTCACAGACTAAAATGTATTTCTTGAGAGCTGTTCGTCTGGAAAGCTCATGCATTTTACTGTTCCGTAGGTTGTTGACAGTAGCGTTGGCTTTGGAACGATTCGTTCTAAAATTGGATTTTAAATTTTTTTTTTAAATTATGTTTTATTCTACTGTCTTTTGCTTGAATTACTTTATGTGGGATTTTTCTCTTGATCTCTAGTTTGCATAAACTTACTGTATGTCTCTAGTATTTCATAGCGCCTTTATTAATCTCACTGAGTAGTGGCTATGGCTCATGTGTCTAACTTTGTGCACATGTGTAAATCTGAGGACATTGTGTAAGAAGTTCTGCCTGCACAAAGTTCAGCACCTGATCTGACATTACTGTTTAAGAGATCTAGAGATGTAGGGATTAATGTTGATTGATGGTTTATTTTAATTGAGTATTCAGAATACATTTGGGTATGTAGTTTAATCCAGTGAATTAATTTCACAGTATTAATAAATATTTTGCTCCAAGAATATTTTAAAAAAAATACAGCAAACTAATTTCTTACCGCAACTTTACTGGATGGGTCAATAGGTCTGTTAAATTTGGGGAAAGAAGAAGATCTGTGCTTCTGTATATTAATTTTGCCAGAACACCACAAAAGTTTTACTTTTTAACAGCTTTCATGTGCTGCTCCTACATCAATCTTGAGGAAGTCTTTGGTCTGAAGAAGTTACATTTGGGATGGATTAAAAAAAAGAGCCTAATGGAAGTAAGAAAAAGATGTACTTTGGCTCTTTTTTACTTGATGCACTTTCAATGCCTAGAAAGCATTGAAAAGTCTTCAAAACATTTTTCAGACTTTTCTTAAAATACCAGCATGTGTTTCTCCTTTTATGTTTATTTTTGGTTATGTACTGGGAATTTCAGTGAGGCAGACTAGAGAAGTAAAGTCTTTAGTGGATCTCAAGTGGTTCATGCACCTTTTTTGATACCATTTTAGTCCAGCCAGTTCTCGGTAGCTTGATCTATTTCTATTTGCCTTTAGTGAGTTCTAATGTGTTCAAAAGTTTGCAAACTGAAGATCAAATACTATGAAATTAGGTCTTCTAAAAAGGCATCTCGGTCTGGGATTTAGAATATTGTTAAAATTTTTTTTAGATATGCTTTTTAAAAGAAGGCAGAAGGAAGGTGATCTTTAAGCTCTCTTTTTTACATGCCAAATACACAATAAGAATTTCCCTTTTTTTTCCTGTGTTGGTTTGTATTTATAAGTCAGAAAATAGCAACTCAGAAGTTGCCTGTCACCTTGCCAATTTATTTGTGTAAATAAAGCATTTTCTTGTAGCCTTAAAGTGTTTTAACTTCTTTATTAATTGTATGTGTCAGTTAATGGTAGTGGCTCTATATAGATACATATTTGTAGTATTACTGAGTAAATATGCTGTGCTGGCAACTTAACATGCTAAACAAAAATGCAGCTTTGAAAAGTGAAGTTATACTAGGGATCACTTACTTCAGTGTTTGTATTTGCTTGCCTGGATATCACTTAATGGAGATTTATTGTGGCTAATTAGAAGTGGGAGGAAAAATGGGCCAATCTGTGCTAAACATTCTCTATGTTGAAGCAGTTCTTGGATGGATAGCGGACAACTTGGTTTTAGAGGGTGACAGTGGTCCATATCCCAAAAACCGCTGCCAGCTACTTCTATTGTGTTGTGTTACTTCACATTTGCTAAGCGTCCCAGTATTGCATTAATGGTTACACAGACTTGCTTGAAAATTACTTCGTGGGCTGCTGTAGCCTTGTAATACACTGATAAGGAGGTTGGTGAGGCAAATGGTTTTGGAATGGGTCCTGTTTGACATTACTTGTTGATTTCGGCTGTGGTTCAGATGCTGTTGAACAAACTGCTGTAAAGATTTGATTTGGCTGGAAAAACAGAAGTCTATTAAGGTCAAACCTAGAATGGCACCCAGAGCTAGTTGTGGAAGTGGCTGCTGCTGGTACCTCCCTGGACTAAATACTCATATGCAGAGGACACAAACAATGATTTTTTTTTTATTTTTTTATTTTTTTTCTGATTAGTTTATGTGGTAGAAGTGGCAAACCAGTGCTTTGGTCATGTTCGCCCTAGGAGTCTCGTATTCAGTTTTGCTTCATTCTTACAGCTTCACAGTTACTTTTGGGGGTGTCAGCTTTAAATTTTGCAAGGATTATATCACTTGGGCAACTGAATTACTGTAAGAAACAAGACAGTGTAATGATTTTAACTCCTGTGGTATTTTTGATCTGTGTGGCTGCTTAGACTGGACCACCATTTGACTCATCTTCAAAAATTAATTCTTTATTTAATTTTTGCTGAATTGTAGACATGTTGCTCTGTTCAGAAAGAACAGCCAAGGAAGCTAATGGTCTTGACATATCCTGCAATAAGGAGACCTCAGGTGTCATTCTGTGTATACTCAAGTGTCCAATTTATGTGCAGTATCAGTGGAGCCTATATTCAGACCAAAGATTGACAACACTTAGCTGAGCTACTAACCTGTATTTAATTGTAACCTTCACAATTCTGTGTGATCCAGATCTTTAACATCTAGTGCTTCGATTATGCCTTGCTAGTTAAGGTGTTAATAATTCAAATATACTTTTTGAAAAGCTCATTTCTATGGTATAGCTCATTGCTGAGTGGTTGACAAACACATTAATCTTGAAGATGCTGCCATGAACTGAGGATGTGGCATGATCACTGTTTCAGAAGAAGGCTACTGAGACACAGTAAAATAAGGTCTGAGGATTTTGCAGGATCAGACTCCTATAGACTGACTTTAAGGTAATATAAAAGAACTTTTATGCAGGAAAGAATAGTTCTCACTGACTTCATTTGCAGAATGAAATTCAAGTGTTTTAAATTAAAGAACTTTCCTTTCCTGCAGTCCTCTACTTCATATCTTAATTGCCTTTTAATTTTTTGTGAAAAAATGAATTGGATGTCCCATAAAAATAGTCTCCTGCATTTACATGATGATTCATTCCCAGAGCATGTTTGCTCTGGTCCCTGAATGAGATGAGATGAGAATCCAGTGGGAAAAATAGTGTATTATCTTGTTACAAATGACATTTGCATACGGATAGGGGTGAAAGATGAATTAAAGTTAAGCAGCGTTATTTCTGTATAAGCTTTTCTCCACTTTGTAGCTGTGCTAATTTTCCATTGTGTGTGTTTGTTGCTTCCTGATATTAAAATAAGGCAAACAAAAAACCCCCTACATTGTCAGTGAAGTGGCACATAGTAAAATTGCATGGCATAGGGCCTTTACGTTTATTGCCTACTCTTAAGCAGTAAAATGACTGGGGATTGTCATTCTGTATGGATCAAGTTAGGTGCAGTTTGCGCAAGATGTGTGGTTGGTTGCTAGTAGGCTTTGCAGGTGCCTGTAGACAGCAGAGGCATCCTCCTGATGCCCTTGACAAGCTCTGGGAGGAAATGTACTCTAATGAGAATACTTTTCCTTCCCAATTTCTCCATTTTCTCAATCTGTCTTTACTACTTCTTTCCTGATTTATTTTGAACTTCTCAGTCTGAGTCCCAGCTTATTTGCCCTTTCAGTCATAGCTTAGAATAGATTGTATTCGTCTTCCCGGTTCCCGTGTTCTTCCCTTCTACTCACAGGATCCGATTTCCTTGGTCTATTAAAGCTCTCTTTCAGGTTCCCATCAGTTCCCTTGCTTGTACTTTTTCAGTGACTCCCAGTTTCTTTACCTCAACTCTTAATCTACCATCTTCCATCTGATTTTCTAGCTCACTTTCTGTCTCTTTCCCAGTCAGTCCTCAAATGGTCTGCTTTTCTGTCTGTCCCATTCTGACGCCCATTCTTTAACAATTGTTGTATATTTGGCACCCACATCTCCTGTTTTGTTCTCAAACCCAGTCCTGTGCCTCAATCTAGTGGGCTTAATCTGCTGCTAGCACCCGAAAATTTCTGTTGTGAAAAATACTTTTTGGCAAATACCTCTGTTAACATTCTCTCTAGCCTTTTTGCTCTTCTTTCAGCTCTTTTTCAGGGAGTATACTTAAAATGGGCTTATTATGTAGAAGCAAGATAGAAGAGGTATTTCTGTGGCACCCACCAAAGCATCCTTCTGTTCCCCATATTTACTTAGCCCAGAGTAGTGGGGGGGACCCTCCTCTCCAGTTAAATCTGAGAGACCTAGCACATGTACTTGTTCAGTCTCATTTTTGTCAAACTTCTTGGTCTTGCTTTTATAGGTTCCTTGTCCTTCAGTCCAAATTCAGCTTGAATATTTTCTGTTTAGTTTAAAGGTTTAGTTAATAGTTTTATGCCAATTTTTATTAAGAAATTGAGTTGCAAGTCTGGAAAGCTGTGGAAGAAATTACACTTCCGTTGTAAGGGTGTTGAGCTTCTAGTGCATAATTTCAGAGACCACAAATATTAGCTTGGTAGTAAGATACTAAATTATTCTATGATTGTCTGCACTAAGGGATTTTTTGAAAAAGTTAAATTCTCTGCATTTTTAGCAAATCTTATTTCAGATTAACTTTAGTCCCAACAAAAAGATATTTCCCAATTTACTGACTTTCAGGCTGAGGGCACTTGTACTGCTTTTCAGCTTTTACTTGTAAACAAAACAAAAATAGACTTCCCAGTCCTTAGGACTGATGATGATCTCGTAGCAGGCCAAAGCTAACCACAGTTGATTTTCTGATATGTTTAGCCTGTCAGTTGATTTCTTCTCCTTAGGTGTTCTGAATGATGTGATGACACAAAGCCTAGGTGATGGTTGGGGTCTCCACTCCGGGATAAAGGGTATATCTATTATCTGTTGCCTGTTTAGGATACTAGGAGTTTCTTTATGTAGCCATAGAGAATATGCATATACATAGCCAACATGTCTCTCTGAAGAGGAAAGCAATGCTAAATTGTGAAATTGCACACACTTAATAAGCTTTCAGAATCGAATATTAAGAGCATGATATTATTTCAAGCAGCCCTGGTGTTAAGATCAAAGGAATTAACACATCTTGAAATTGAGAATCATGAGAAGATAAGAAGAAAATGTGGAATATGAAAAAAAATTACATTATCATGTGAAAAAAATAAAAATCAAAATACCTTGTTACAAGTAGCTTGATAAGGCCTCAAAACTACATGTATTTTCCCATCAAAAAATAGACTTTCCTTGATGTCTAACCCCTTATTAGGAGAAGGTTACTTTTCCATTGGGGAAAATCAGATATTTCTTGCTGGTGTGGTTTTTTTTTTTTGTTGGTGGAGTTGGGGTTGGGTGTGGGTTTGTTTTGGTTTGTGTTCGATGTGAATGTGTGACTATGATATACCTAATGGGAGCTTTGGACATGTTTTCCTCTATTTTCTTTCGGGCACTGCACTATGCTGGATAGATTATGGAGGAGTAATCCTGGTCTCTCCTCCAAAATAACCTGGCTTGAAAAATAGCAGGAATTTCTTCGAAATACACACTGAGAGATTTTTTTTTTTTTGTCTAGTGTTTCCATTTTAGAATAAAGACACCAGAATTTCATATGGGGTGAAAGTCTTGCTTTTCAGTTTTCTCTCGCCAGAAGCTTCTGTCTGTGACTGAGGAGACTCAAAACTAGTGATACATTTTGATAGCCTTAGAAATAAATAGCATATCCAGAAGTGTGAAGAGCATACTGAGGCTGGAGTAACAGAATTTTCACTAGAAGTCAGTATTCATTATGAGTAAAAGCAGCTGGGGGTGCTATTTGCTGTGGGATTTGGTAGTATTATTTCCAAATAGTTTTCTTGGAGTCTTTCCTAGGCATACTCTTACGAATGAGTTGAATATTTACCAGCCATTTTAACTGCTAGAGCTGAACCTTTAGTAAGACACTGGTGTGGAAAGGTGGTGGAGCTGTAACTGCTGTACTCTTCATCAGTGTCGTGGTTCGTGAGGGGATTCTTCTTGTTCAGTGATTGCTGTTGCTCTGATTTTTCCCAAATTGTATTCTTTTACTGATTAAATCCAGTGTTTTTCCCAAATGGTCTCCCGTTTGTCAGTGACTTGCGTAATTTCAGTCACACAAAAGCATGGTCCAGGGCATGTAGCACTAACCTGACCCTTTGTAATGCTAGGTTAGATTGTGGTTTTTGGAGTTGCATACTGTTCTGGGTAATGTTTTTCATTGTATATTTTAATTATGTAGAAGAAAACTTGAAGCTTATGAGATTATTTGATAGTGTGTTATGGTGGCTGGTTGAATACTTAAGAATAAAATGAATTAATAGAAATGGTTATATTGGAGACCATTCTAGTTTAAAGAAAACAAAAATAGGAAGGGAGCAATAAGGAATTGATTACTGAATTGCCTAATTTGCCAGTTACTGAAATAATGATTTGCATTTAATACTTGAATTTGCTGAATATCACAGCTTAAATATTTGGTTTTGGATTATCACTGTAAGTGACATGTGGATTCAATGCAAGTTTGCTTTTGCATATTAAACTGATGAATGGATTTAATAATCCAAAATTATTAAATTCATGTGCTTCTAAAATGAAAGACATTATAGATAAAAACAGCCATTTTCCTGGTGGTCCACTGATCACAAACTCAGTATATTAAATGTCTTTCCAGTCTCACTGATACCTTTTGATCCTCATGGAAAAGAGGATTTGCAGGAATCCTTGAGTACAAGCCTCTTCTTTCTGCTGTTGAACAGAAACTGAAGTACTGCATTTAAACAAATTGTGACAGTGAGACTGCACTTCCTGTGTGGTTTAACACTCTTGTGAAATAGAGGTAGAACGGGAGTACAATGTAACACTTAACCAAAATTTGATTTTCATATAGCAGGGTGGGTTCCAGTGTTCTGGAATGTTGTATTGCCATAGAGTGTAGCTCTAGTAACGTCTTTGCAGCTCTGATAATGTCTTTGTACATGATACTGATTTCATGTTGATGAGCATACCTTCTTTCTTTGAAAGTGTCTGATATAGTCTGTTGCCCTGCTGAATTACGTAGTAAGTGTGACGAAGAGTTAGGCTTATAAAAAGCTCTGGTGCCTGGGAATAGGGCAGTAGAACTGTCATTTATTCAAATGGACCTTTGAATCCTTACTGTGGGCAAGATGGAGAACAGGCAGGGTTTGTGTACTGGTAAGTTGTTGCAGTCTCCTTAAAACAATGCTATTTCGTTACTTTTGGGGTGGAAATTAGGAGAATGGAGGACAGAACTGCCACAGACTCTTCATTCTACCCATAAGTTCCACTGTCTCCTCACGTTTTCTTTGTGCCACCAGGTCCTCATTGCTGCCATGCCATTACAGGCCACTGCTCTTTATGCTTCCATTAGCAAAATTTCTCTTCTGCTCACTTCCCAGCCTGTCCCCAATGCTTGGTCATCTTCTTTTTCACCCCTTGCCTTTCACTGAGGAAAGTTTCCCCTCCTGTAAAGTTCCCTGTCTTAAGTTGCTGTCATACACCTAGCTGATAACAGCACCACAGCATCCTCTGGTGGCTCGCTTAGTTTGCTGAACTTTTGACAAATCCTAAGTAGAGCTCTTCAGGTAGACTCTTAAGGGAAAAGCTTTGCTGCTGACCGACAGCAAACCACTTAATTGTCTCTTGAAGATCAGCAGCAGCCTGCAAATACCAGCTATGCACAAAATGCAGCTAGGGACTTTTCAGCCTCTGTAACACCACATGCTAAATTATGGTTAAGTGCAAGTGTTGACTTTCTTGCTCTTCTTTCTAAATGGAAACTGTATGTCCTGTGTTCGTTATTTTTTTGGAACTCTTTTGTCTGGAGATATCAAGGAATTACTGTGTCAAATGTTTTCTATCCAGAAATTAATAGTATTTTTAAAAATAACGTCTACTGTGAGCTTTCTCAAAGTGATTACTTTATAAGCTTGTATGTCATCCTATAGCTCTTTTGCTTAAGACCTTTATATTCTGATCTTTAAAAAAATAATAATTTAAAAGCTCAAGGTGTTTTTTAATGCTTTTCTTCTGATTAAAATGGCTTAAGGCACTGTACCACCTCTACTGTTTTTGCTATAATATTGTTAGCTTCTGTGGTAGGTAAATGGTATTTACACAGAGAAAGGTGTAGTCGCAAGTGTCAGTGGTTCTAATTAGAAGGGTGTTCAGCTATCTGTTAAAACAGTGCATGTACACTGTGAGGCCTTAGTTAGGACACAAAGTAGCAAAGTAGGTGTAAACTGGTTTTCTGCTTGCTTTTTTAGAATACAGTATTTATAAAATCAAGATTTTAAAATTTGGCAAATACTATGCCACAAACAGTACCATTACCTAGCAGCAGATTTGTGACAAAATGCGAGTGGTAGCAGCAGAGACTTCTGGTACAATGTCTTCCATCTTCAGCAATAAAAGGCTATCTGTGTTTGTAAATTTAATAAAAGTTACTTTCTTTTGCAGGCTGGACTAATTGAAGCCAATGGAGAGCTTAAGGTGTTTATAGACCAAAACCTAAGTCCTGGAAAAGGTAAGAACACAATTTTTAGTAAGACTCTCCATTTCTTGATTTTTAGTTATGCTTATTACTGGCTTTAAACTGCTTTCTTAGCATAGTTTTTGTAAAGCTTATCTTAAGTTATATCTTATATAATCAGCAAGCAAACTGCAGATTTTCTGTGGTTTATAATTGTCTTTAGGCTGCACGTGAAGTTCAGTGGTGGTTTGTCATCCCATATGTGATCTTCTTGTTAGTGTAGCTTGTGTGTAAGTATAAAGGCCAGGATGGTCTAAAACATCTTTTGGGGCCATGCATTTTAGCAAATGGGAAAAATGCAGGAGTGTAGAAGTTTAAGATGGGTTATGACAGTTTTTATGATGGTGCATCCACACTAGTGCAAGCCTGTCTGAAAAAATATTTTGAACAGAACTGTTTTGGACTTGCAGATAATGGCTGTGCATGTATGATAGTGTAATGTAATCAAGCAATTTCATAAAACACAGGCTATAAACTTGAATTTGATGTTAAGCTCAAAACCTAAGAGTATCTAAATGTTTGAGTTGTTAGGAGCTGCACTTTACAGTTAGCATTGTTGGAAATAAAAACAGAAGCACCACTGAGTTCCAGTCACCTGCAGTTCTGGACAGCTATGTCATATCACCTCTTCTGTAAACTGGTTATGCTATATGTGAAGATAAGATTTTTGTCCCCTGTATTCTTATGGGAAGGCTGTTTCTGTAGTGAGGCTGAGTGAGCATAGTGAGGCTATTCTCTGATTTCCAGTTAAGTCTATTCTTGCCAGTTTATGCATTTTGCTGGTGGTAGTGGTATTTTTCAGCATAATAGTTTTCTCCAGTATGTTTAGCTACTCTTTATAAATAACAATTGGGTATCTTAACAGTCTTTAGTTTGACAGGCCAACTAGTCACTGTTTCCTAGATTCTTTTTGAGCCTAGTTGATTGCTTTCATCAGCTGTCTTGAATGCAAGTGACCAAAATAGTATATATGACTCCGAGTGGAAGTGTCAGTCATATTTGTACAAGAGGTATCAGTAATTTTTCTATGCAATGTCATGTTTGGTTCATGGGCATCTCACAACAGATTTTGGTGAAATGGCCGTTTTCCTTTGTTGTTGCTTCCAAATGATGATAGTCTGGTTTATTCTTGTGTGTGACAGATGGTCTGCTTTGATAGACTGTACTAAGTAGGGTGAAATTTATTAGGACAGCATCACCTCCTGCTTCTTGTCTGATGCTCTCATAAACCTCACTGTTGACAGATCTATTGATTTTATACATTGTTGGATAATGCTAGTACTCTCAGATTAACCTGTAGTCCAGTTCAGGTGAACTCCATTAGTAGTATTGCTCTAGCCTTTTATATACCATTTCAGGAAACTAATTTAAGCATTTATTTTCACAACCTGCAGAACTTCTAATTTCTGTCACCACCAATTTAACTGTTTTTTCTAGGTACATCAAGTATTTTACTGGAATCTCACTAGGCTCTCTTTGATATTCCCTTGTCTAAAATACACATTGCTTTACAAAAGGGGGCTGTCCATCTAATCTGCCATGATCCACTTTTGATGGAGAAGGCACGGGGTGTTGAATAACTGACACTTATTAACTGGTCCACATGTATACTTGTAAACACAGCCACACACCCCTGAGCAATAAAAGTGTGCAGGTAAATACCTGATCCGTAACAGCTGTACCATTGTCCCTACCCCTATGGGCAGTAAAACTGATGGTTTTGTCAGGGCAGATACTTATGGGGACATTTACACCCATGTAGGCGTCTGTGTCTAAGACCTTGTTACAGTCAGGGAAGAGCTAGTCAAAACAAGAGAGTGCAGTCTAGACAGCAAGAATTAGAAATGTGAATCTTCCATTATTACATAGCTCTTAAAGTAGAATTGGGCAAAATAGAGGTGATTTCATTGCTTGTAGAATTTCTAAAATAAATTCAAGTGATTAAATAGTTTATTAGCTCCTCCAGTTTGAGAGTTGAGCTCTGTTTTCATACCACATAATAATACAAGCAAACTAAGCTACCCTCAGTTAATTTCTGCACCTCACTGCTTTTAGGAGGAGTTTTGTAAAGTTAATGGACAGCAACTAATTCTTAATATTGAGAAGAAACAACTGTTTTTCTTGGCTTGATGGTTTTATGTTTTTTGCCTCTAACTTGTCTGTGTTTTATATGCAGGCTCTGTAGTCTTAATCAGAGCTTAAATAGCAAATATTTTGTCACTAAAGTATTCAGATATGTATCAGAATTTATTCACTAAAGTAGTACTTATTTTCTGTTGCCACTTTGTTATAATTTTCAGGGTTTTTTGTGTAGTCTTTAAATGTTGGAATTTTAAATGTAACTAGTACACACAAAAGTACTATGCTTTCTAATAGTAGCTGTCTACATTACATGCCATTATATCAAAAAGTGCAGTCCTCCATTGTCTTGCTAAGTTTGTGCAAAATTTCTCTTAATTTCACAATGAAGAGGATTCAGTCCACAGCAATAGATAAACACAGAGTAAGCTTTCCACAGGGTAGCAGAAGTGTATCTGGTGTACTTCTTAGGATGAATTGAAGGAGGTCAGGAAAGAATCTTTCTTTTCTTCTTTGGTGGTCATCATTAAAAGTGGGGTCCTCTCCCTCCTCTCGCTCCAGATTTAAAAGGAAGGAGCCTTTTCTGGAAGTTGGAAGTCAGTCACAAGGAGAGTTTGAGAATACATTGCATTGTTGTTATGGGATCAAATCTCCCTGCTGTGTCAGAAGAGTGGTTCGCTTAGCCCAATCTGCTGCCTCCGACAACAGTAGTAGGGCAGGCTCTTCAGAGAGAATGCAGGAACCTGGCTACTTTTTGAAGTTCATTCTCCTTATGTTCTCACAGCACTCAGGGTCATTGGATTAGTAGTATCAGAGGGTGCATTCCAACATCTTTTCAGAAAAGTCCAACTTTGAGAGACTCAGCAAATTAAGAATGCAACCTCAACAAGAAACTTAGGACTTGCTTCAGTTTCTTCATGGTGCCAGCCAGATGTCAAAGGAGGAGGAACTCAGCTGTCAGAGGAATAAAGGTTTTAGGGCTGTGGTAGAGGACAAAAAAAAAATTACTTTTCTGCTGGGTCATAAGGACATGCTTGCAAAAACATGGTTTGGGAGAAAGAGAACAGAATATTTTTCTTGAAACGGTTCTTTAACACTTCATCAAAGGTCTATAAGGTGAGTATAGGACTAAGTGATAGGTATATTAATCAGCTATGAAAGCTAAGCAAAGGTTGGCACTTCTGGCCAAAACAGGTTATTATGCAACAGTTCTTAACAGCCTGAACAGCTTTGCTGCAACACTTTCAGAATAGCCTTTAAATGGACTTCTGTAAATTTTTAATCTGCACTGGCAGAAATCTGGGAACTGTGAACAGGTTATTTTTAGACTGAGTTTTGTTAGGGTATGTAGCTGTTGTTTCTTAGATGAATGATGAAAAGGGGACATCTTGCTCAGCAGTTACGCTGAACAGTTAGGCTGAACAACCTCCTGTTCAAAAAGTCCTAAAGCTGTAGAATCTGGGAGAGAGAGGGTATTTTAGGGAATTATCTCTGTATGCAAGTCCTATCCCTACATTCATTCCCTGATTATCCACTAATATCCACTGTCAGAAACAGGTTACCAGCCTGGACAGCCTTTTTACTTCAGCTAGTGGGAACATGCTTCAGTCTAATTCATTTTGGAGAGACTGGTCTCAACCATGAACTCCAGATTAGGATTTTTGTTTTAAAGCCGAGACTGACTTTATTTGTTTTAAGAGGAGAAAATAGTAAAAAAAGATAAAATAATTGTTTAGTTTATAATGCATATAATTTTGAGTCAGTTGGTCATGAACATAAAATACCGTTCTAGACAATGCTCTAAAAATGTCTTTCTTCAAAAACGTCTTTAGTGTGGAGTAAGAGGTATCAGTCCGTATGTGGTAGAAATGAGCTGGAAGCCTGTGCTTCCCCCAGTGCTTGTGCAACCTCCAGAAGAGGTTGGGTGTAAATTCACCTGTGTTTTCTGATATCTCTGTGTATTTCCATTACTGGAGCATAACACCCCATTTAGCCCTGAAAAAAGTGTTCCATGGAGCGGCTCTCAAGCAAGGTGCAAGTTTTCCCTTGTATTAAGATGACACTGTTGGCTCTGCTCATTGGAAGAAGATTTTTGCTCTGCCTGCTTCTATTCCTTCACCACTGAGAATTTAGTCTAGAAGGCCAATTCTTAAAGTTAAATCTTTGGAAAGTATCAGTGGAGCAATACACTGGTTATATCAACCGCTGTTTGATCTAAGGCCATGTTGATTCCTAGATCTTATAAAAGGTTTCAGAAAATGTACCATCTCGTTAGTTTTTCTTCTTGATGCAAATACGTATGTTTGGGATAAATTTGTTTACTATTTGAATATTTGCCAGTCCTTGGATGAGGAAACTTAAGTGATGAGGGTTTTCAGTATGTTTAGCTCCAAGATGGTGCTGTTGAAAGTCTCTAACTTCTCCTGGAAGGACATGAGGTATGACATTTACATCTTAGGGCAGCTTTCCTGTTAACTGCAAGGTCTGTGGAGTTTGTAGTTTGGTAGAGTTTAAGTGGCACAAATCCCCGGATTTGGTCTGGAGTGGTTTGGTTTGGTACAAGTATGACTGTGAAAGGTTTGGTGTACTTGGTAACCAGGAAGATGGTTTTCTGCTGTAACCCTGTTCAGGAGAGAAGCAGCAATGCAATGTGCAGAGAGTGTCTGAGAACGGAGGTTTTTGCTTCAGGAAATCCTGAGCAATGCCAGGTGCTTTTAAAATGTAGTTTTGCTAGGGACTGCTAGTGAGTTAACATGCGCAGCAAAAGGTAGCTGTATATCCAGATGTCCTCTCACTGATGAACTCTAATAAAGCCACTTGGTTTGATAACTGCTGCTTGTCCTGTGCTGTTTTATTTACTGTCAGCTTCAATTGTGACATTGTGGAGGAATGCTAAATCCCACTGGAAGCAGTTGCAAGTTTCCTTGGCTCATTCCAAAATACCAATTACATCTATTTTTCCCTAAAGCCTCAATTGCTGAGAACATCATTACACAGGGCCCTTTCCTTTCCTTGTTGCCTACCCTGTGTTCAGGATTGGGTTTAATAAAAAGGATTCTGGGGGTGCTGGTCGACAGCAGGCTCAGTACAAGTCAGCAGCGTGCCCTGGCAGCCAAGAGGGCAAACCCCATCCTGGGGGGCATCAAACACAGCGTGACCAGCCGGTCAAAAGCGGGGATGATCCCGCTGTATTCCGGGTTGGTGCAGCCTCACCTCGAGTACTGTCTGCAGTTCTGGGCCCCACCGTTTAAGAAGGATGGGAAGGTCCTTGAATGCACCCAGAGGAGGGAACAAAGCTGGTGAAAGGGCTGGAAGGAATGTCCCATGAGGAGCGGCTGAGGACTGTGGGTTTGTCTAGTTCGGAGAAAAGGAGGCTGAGGGGCAACCTCGCTGCTCCCTGCAGCGTCGTGAGGAGGGGACGTGGCGAGGGAGGGGCTGAGCTCTTCTCCCCAGGATCCGGCGATGGGACGCGTGGGAATGGCTCAAAGCTGCGCCAGGGGAGGTTCAGACGGGACGTTAGGAGGCATTTCTTTACCGAGAGGGCCGTCAAGCCCTGGAACAGGCTTCCTAGAGAGGTGGTCGATGCCCCGAGCCTGTCAGTGTTGAAGAGGCGTTTGGACAATGTCCTTAATAACAGGCTATACCTTGGTCAGCCCTGAAGTGGTCAGGCAGTTGGACGAGATCATCGTCCTACGTCCCTTCCAACTGTTCTGTCCTTTTCTATTCTGAATTGCTTTATCCAACATAGAATAAGAGAGCGACTTAATTGCGGAGTAAAATTCCAAAGTTACTTGATTGTAATTGTTTGCTTCTTGGATATCTTATTTACAATGCAAGGAAAATCTCATTTAGATATTTTAATTGTTATTTTCGTTCATTTCCATTCTGGTATTAAAAAAAATATATTTTTTTTTGTTAATTCCTGGCTTTGTTTTGGATATCTACCTTGCTAATTGCTTAAACCTGCAACTGCTAAAATTCACCCCGTACATGGACTTTTGGTGATAATTATAATCAGAATTCATTCTGAGGGTTAGAAAAGACATACGTCTTGGAAGGATGGAAAGAATTTTTTAATAGGTGCTGAACCAGTAAAACTTCTTCACAAGTTTGTGTCTTCTAAAAGTTATTGGGCAATGAGTTTTAGAGGCTTAGAAATTTTGCTGTTCTGGGAGGTTGCATTTTGAAGAAAACTGCTACCTTCTGGTCCTTGCTATATTCAGATTAGTGTTGATATTTAAATATTAAATAGAACACTGTTCAATTCTAATCCTGCCCCTTACTTGTGAAGAAACTTGGGTGAAAGAAATTATCTGCTTCAGATGAGTGCAAGGGAAGAGAATGGTATTTAATGTTATATTGAAATTAAAGCTCTTAAAGTAATTTTAAAATTACTCCGAAAGAAAATCTGGATCTTCTGTCATGCCAGTAGGTGGCATTATTGGTATGTAACCAGAAAATACTTGTAAAAGATGTCTTTAGCTCCTTTCACCTCTTACACTTTAAAATAAGGTATCACATTTTATGGACAAAAAGAGCTTTAGTTTTATTTTCATTTCAGATTTGGTAATTGAAAAAAAATTGAATTCAAATATGTAATTTTTTTAAGGTGTATTTAGACTCTTAGATTTCAACACTGCCTAACTCTTAAGATTGTCTTGTTCTTTATATGACAAGAAACTTCTGCAAAGTAGTGTTATATTTAGTTTTATTGGCAAGCTCAAACTCTCCCTGATTTTTGTCAGTGACTGGAATTGTTCCTCTGGAACAGAAGTAGGTATCTATTTCAGAGCCTGTGATTTATGCTTTAGGAAACAGATATATGCCTGAACATTGGTTATAATATGCCTGTGTATTATTGCAGCTGAGGTAAATCCAAACTATTATTATCTAAAGTCAAGCTCAGGAAATAAACTGTTACTGCAGATAGGAATGATATTTTGAAAAGTCTAAAAAGACTTTTAAAAAGGTCTAAAAGTAGACCACACAGTTTATTTCAACACAGACTTGGAAAGACTGATTTGTAATTGCTAAAGTATTACTAGTCATATCTAAGGATGATGAGAATCACCTCAAAGTCTGAGTTGATGTAAGAAATTACTTAAGAACTTAGTAGTACTACACACCGGGGAAGATCAATGTCTTTCTAAAAGTGCTCAGAATTGCTCTATAAGCATACTTGTTGTCTTAACAGGATGGTGTGACTTATTGAATAAGCAGAGGTATTTTTACTTGACTTGGCACACAACTAGAGACAATCACCTGTGTGTTGTCAAAGCTTATGGTAGGTTGATAGGCTCAAAGAATTCAGTGTTTTCTGAAAATTAGCGTATAACTGATCATAAAATATCTATGGTGTTTGCAAGAGAGACATTAAAAACTGCAGCTTCACAGGAGTGACATCTGAGGAATCAGCTCCTAGGATATAATTGTCACCTCTGTCTTCTTTCCCAGATCTTCTTACATATTCTGTATATATAAGTAATCTAATAATCTAAAACTAGTCAAGTTGATGCTTTTGTGATAAGGAATGATTTTTCTTTGAAAGTGAGGTGGACTGGATAAAAGGCACTTTAAATGACACCTTTAAACTAATGTTTTTATCCTAGTTGTGTCTTCAAGACTCCTCTTGCACTTGAAAGAAACCAATGGTTCAGGCTCAATGATTTAGGGTAGATTTTGTAAAGCAAAATGCATAGATAATAATGTAAACAGGCCTTGAGGGAACTGCTTGGCATTTGATTTCCATTTCACCTGTATCTAGTGGTGGGGTTGAATGAGATTGTTGTCAAACATTGCGTTGGTCACTGTATTGAGACAGATTAATGGGGTTTGAGACTTCAGTACACTTGTTTCCTGCTGTCATGATGCTTTGAGGTAGAGAAAGAGGTGGAAGCTTACCCGATTAATTAATACAGAAAGCTTTTTCTTGTTAGGATGTTTCTTTTAGACATTTCTTTTGTTACCTCTTGTTCAGTGATAGTTGTATAGATAAGTTGAGGACTTCCCTCAACTTACTTCGTTGTGTCCTGACTGCCATACCAGCTTTCTGTAGCTTTGAAATTCTCACTTTGTGTGCATTATTTCCCATCTTGACTATAGATGACGTTCTGAGCTCTGCTTCACTGCTGTGCAAAGCAGGATTCATCTCTGTCTGCTTCAGAGATTGTGCACCTGTGTTTGAACTGCATGAAGATCTGGAGCCTTCTAGAGATTCTTCCACTCTAGTGAGCTTTTGGGTTTTCATTATTTGGAGTCTTCAAAGGCACATCTTTACTACTATTTCTCTGAACTAGACTGTGATGTGAAGTAATGAACTTCAGTTTTTCATAAGATCTGCCTTCCTTATCTTTCAGTCTCCATGATAAGCTTTCATGAGGTCTCCCATACCTTTAAAAAAAAAAAAGCCACAAAACAAACTTGGGGGTTTTGTTAGATTTCTGTTGCTTTCTAATGCCTTGAGGAAGAGAACCTGTAGCCGGGTCACTGGGGAATTTTTTCTGAAGCCCTGGAGTTGGAGTTAGCTGTGGAAGTTTCTGTGGCAGCAGAGAAGCCAAGTAAAAGTGGGCAACTGAAAACTTTCAAGTGCATGGGATAAATTGCTGTAAGGCATATTGCTGTCAATTTTATTGACAGCAGCCTAAACAACTGCATAGAATGGTACTTCTGATTAATGAAAGATGTTTTAGAAGTAGCTCATCTTTTTGTAATTCTTGTGTCGTACTTTCCTCCCCCTCCCATATTGGAAATAAATGCATTGCCTTGTACAGAATCCAAAGAAAGAGTTAGAAAGCTTCTATAAATCTGGAGTTCTGAATGATTTCACACTGTTGTTTTTGTTCCTGTTTGCAGGACACGTGGGTGCTTTGCTCTTACTTTACTAGGAAGGAGGGTGCTACTAAAAGCATACTGAGCTGTCGACTACCTGGCTGAACTAGCTAAATGCAACTTTCTTCAGTAGGACAGTGGCAAATAAGAAATAGCTGAAGATGGTATGAAGACAAGTAGAGGCCATGACTAAAGTTCAGTGACTCTAATGTAACGTCTTCTAGAATACTATAGCGGTGTCTGTAATAAGGCCCATGACTTGCAAAGACCCTGAGAGAAACCTGTAACTTGATAACTGGGAGCTTTTCAATTGAAAAAATAACCTTTGCCGAAAAATAGGTGGACTTAAGCTACTTTACATTCCTGTAAGAGACCCTGCCCACTTTTTGATTCCAAACTCTGTAATTTTTCAGACAATTTTCTATAGACACCAGCTTGGGGTTGGGGGGTGACACACTGGAAAAAGGGGCAGATTGTGTACTTAAGACTAGTTTGCTTTTTGTTATTTAGGGTTTTGTTTAAGCAGTTGGTTTGATGGACAGGTTTGGAGCTGGAATTAGCTTGGCCTGTATTTGCTTTACAAAACGGTGACAGCATGGAATTTCGTTAGTGATGCTGATGTCGAATTCCCCCTCCTCCTCTCTCTCTTCTTACCAGAAGGAAGAAAAAACCCACATATGGAAGACTGCTAAAACAGAATCTATAACATTTTCCAGATAATTCTCGTAGCTTTCATGTAATCTGATATCAATCATTTGCATCTTAAGCAGTATAGGTACCCTGGCTTTATATATATTCTACTCCTATTAACATTTTTAAAGTTCCCAAAATAAGGAATGTAATGTTCCAGATGGCACTTGGCCTTCTCAGAAGTGACAATCGCAATGGAGTCTGGTGTCTGTGTCACTTCCTTAAATCCTCTTGTTCGTGGGAAGTCTCACTGGGCTTTTTTGGTCTCTGAAAAGAGACCCATTGGGCTCTTCAACTGATACTCTC
Source organism: Haliaeetus leucocephalus (assembly GCF_000737465.1). Classification (NCBI taxonomy): domain Eukaryota; kingdom Metazoa; phylum Chordata; class Aves; order Accipitriformes; family Accipitridae; genus Haliaeetus; species Haliaeetus leucocephalus. The sequence goes on from NW_010972931.1 coordinate 2,856,564, forward strand.
TTAGTTATGAGTTTTATCAGTTTATTGATGGTAACGTTATCTTTTTGAGAGTGTAAGTCATATTTGACTTGTATTGAGACTGGCTTAATAATGTTGCTGCCTTTGAGTTGTGTAGCTGTCGTTAAGCAAGATTCCATCTGCACTGTTAAAACCATCAATTTCAAAGTTCGTTATGTAATAAAGACAAAAGTTTGTAGAGTTCGTTAGAGTGGTTATAAGCAGTTGTACTGCAAAATGTCACCTGCAAGGTTAATTTTCTTTAGACTTTTCTTAAAATAACCCTTTGCTTAACTCCTAACCTTTGATCACGTAGAGTATTTTCTTACAAATTGGCCCGCTGGACAGAGTTTGGTTGGGACTGTTGCAGGAGATGGTAAAGGAATTACTTTGCCTTCTGACAAACCATTCTCTTGTTCTGTGCGTTCTTTTTTGGGGTTGTAATAATGCAGAAAGTGCTTGCAAAATACCTTCTTGCCAAGTCCAGTTCTCTCATATACAATATTCCTTCTACACTAGAAGACAGACTGACAAGACTTAGTTTGTTAAGAGACAGCATTATCAGGAAACTGACTTGTTTTTCTGTTGACTTCTGTTGTTGCATCATTCCTGTTGCTCTCTCACAAGTAGAGAAAACATAAAGACTGACTACATCAGAAAATGGTACAGCACCTAGAATGAATGGGATTTCGGCTCCTGAGGCAAGGAGTACCTCAGCCCATCCTCCTTGAACTGAAACACCAAATTCAAAGTCATTACTGTTTATGAACTGGAGCAGTCAGCTTTGAGAGAGATCCACTGCTTTGTCTGCAGAGGGCACTCCTTTCTCTAAGTTTAGATGTACTGTGTTTTTTTCTGTGGCATCTCAAATTATTGAAAATGTTCATAATTGGCTGTATCACCAGTCCTTTTTACTGCTAAAAATCTGCAAGGGATTCTTCCTTTTTGGTAAAATTCTCGGATTTGTTTTTATATGCAAGCAAAGATCCAGTTCAGAAGATCTTCCCTAAACACAATGAGTAACCAAAGGCGGCTATTTACAGCATGGTCTGTGTGAAGAGAACACTTATCTGGAACAGTTTGCAGACAGATAAATAACAGGTTTTGTTAAAGGGTGCTGCTGCTTTTGCTGTGCAAGTTTTATACAACATTACCCCTTGATCCCATCTGTATCATTATCTTCTGTTTGGAGGTAGTTCTGCAACTTCATATTGGTGAAGTTCTACTTCCCTTTAGGTTTAATGACTGCTTATAAGTTACTAAGAGTAGTCTTCCAAAGTGGCCATGTTTGGGAGACTGAGAATTTAAGTAGTAGTTGTATCCTTCTGTATATATATTTTTTTTCCTGCTTTACATGGCCTTTTCCCATGGTTTTTGAAGTCTTTAGAAGAAGGAAGGGGGGGGGGAAAGACGTGTCAGAACTAGCAGTATTAATAATATGTTTGTTTTGAAAATAAAGAAGAGTTGGTGCCAGCAAAACTGTTTGCAAACTTGTGGTTTTAATTTTTACATGCTGTTATGCACACCGTATGTTGGCCACAAAGTACAGGATTATTTGGATTGTGGTAATTGCTGTAAGAGTAACAGTAATTAACAAATGATTAGTAAAATTCCTTTGAGAAACTGAGCTGTCAGTCACTTGCAAAGCTAAGTTAATAAAATTATTTCTGCTTGTATACTTAACAAACAAACCACACACACAAACCCACTATGAAACCAGAGCATTATGAGCCTTTGATGAAAATGTGCAAACATTTTTCTCATATCCACCTACATCAGGTAAATGAGAAAATAGTTGGATGCTCTGGGGCAGAGACAAATTGAAGGTCCCCTTTTTAAAAAAAAACCAAAACACTCAATTTTTTTTCTTCCTATTGTTGAGCAGTTATGCTCTTTCCTATTTAGTATGATTATCTTTTATAGGTTGACTTTGCTTCGAACTGTGAAGTGTGTCTTACTGTTCTTCCAGTTACATTTGTGTTTCCTTGCCAATCAGCTTGTGCCGTACAGACAGACGTTACCTTGCTGTTTCTGTATAGAGCCAGGTTGGTTCGGTTGCATCAATTAACTCTGGCACAGCACCACATGAAATGTTAATGTAATTAAAAACTTTAAAGAAGCATAGTGGGTACTCTTCCCTTTACGCAGATGTTTTAGTTGCAAGATAGCCGTTTGTGTTAATAGAATTAAATGAATAATAAGGAGGCTGGAGGCCATCTAATCTAACCTTACAATCAAACCAGGGCCAGCTTCGAAGCACAGAGCCTTCAGAAGTTGAATTTTTCAGTATATCTGCAGGGAACCTCCTAAGCAACCTGTTGCTGTGCTTTACCTTTCTCATTGTGAATTTTTTCCTCGTGTCTGGTTGGAATTAGCTGTGCAGCAACTTGTGACTGTTCCCTCTTTTCCTTTTGCTCTGTCCGCTGTCATCTCTGTAACTCTCCTTTTAATAGTTGAAGGCAATGATCAGATTCCCACAAATAACACCCCTTGCTCCACCTTAATCTCTTCCACAGGCTGCATGTACCAAGCTCCCTCAGCTTCTCCTTGTACATCGTGTGCTCCAGTACCCTAGCCATGTTAGTGTCTTTCTGGACACTCTCCTCTTTGTTAATGCCTTTCTTGCACTGTGGGCCCCAGAACTGAACAGAGTAATCCAGGTACAGCTTAAAGAGTGCTGGAGTAAAAGGGAATAATCACTTATTGCTGTACTCTTCCAAATGCAGCCCAGGATGCGGTTAAGTCTTCATTACCGTAGGGGTGTACTTCTGGGTCATATTCAGCTTATTGTCCACCCAGGCCCCCAGGTCCTTTTCTGCACATCTGCTTCCTAACCACTCGACCTCTGCTGTTGCGTGGACTTACACTGTCACAAATGCAAGATTTTTGCATTTGTCTTTATTGACTGCGTAAAAATTTTTAAGAAACAACACAATAGCATAAAGGATTACTTTATTTTTAAACATACCAGAAGAATGAAGTCTCTTAAGTGCATCTGAAGAGTAGACAGATGATCAAGATGATGAGGGAGAGTCTCATGGCAACACTGTTCTTTATGAAGTTGTCTTACTGAAGTATTGCTAGAAGTTGTTGTCTTATGAAAAAACTGATAACAGGAATAGTTAGAAATCATCACAGCCAGAGAAATATCTCCCTGCGTATTCTTAAAGGACATTAACAATGGTACTTCTGTCCTGCTAACTCAGTATATGTGTAATTCATATAGTACCGGAAGGATAGAAAGCCACATATCCTGCACCAGTTTCTGAAGGGCTCAGATAACTGCAGATGAGTAAGTCAGACTTCTGTTAGGCAGATCAGTCGAGCGCATAACAGAGAAGTAGACATATGGACAAATATGATAATGGGCAGGAATTAACAAGGCTTTTCTAGAGGGAGGGGAAAAGGGAAGTTAGTCTTTTCAAAGTCATACTTTGAAAGAGTCAACAACCATGTGGATAAGGCTTATCTAATCAGTGTGATGTCCTTGGATTTCTTAAAAATAACAACAAAACCCCCTTGATTTTCAAGGTCCTTAATCAGCCTGTTAAAGAAACTAAGGTGTCATAGAATGGGACGGTCCCTGCATGGGTTAATAATTGGTAAAAACCAAACTAGACACAATGAGTACTCCAAGTGAGCTATTAGTACTCAAGAAAGATCTTGAAGTCCTGGTAGGTTATATTATGAAAATGTGGTATTGGTGTTTGTTAGGGAACAAGCACATTGAGTTTTGAGAATTATTTGGAAAGGAACAGGGAATAAAGTAGAAAATGTGCTATAGAGTTATACAATAACATATGGCATTCCTTTGTCATGAATAATGTGTCCAGCCCTGTCCTCTGCAAAAATAAAAATAAAGGGTAGGAGAACTAGAAAGTATATGCGCAACAAGAACCATCAAAAGTAAGGAAAGGTGATCAAATAGATGAGGCATCTTAATTTTGGAAAGCAGTTACAACTCTTACTTTACTCAACTTGAAATGCGATCTTCACATTGCTTTGTTGTATTTAAAGCAATGAGGAAGAGGTTAAAAAAAGACATGCTGACCTCCAGGAAGCTGAGAAGATACACAAGCACTAATAGCCAAGGTAGTTTATATTGCTTTACTGCATTCTGCAGAGAGGAAGAACAAACACAAAACAGCCACAATAGTGATGGGTGTACTTGAAGGGACAGGAAGGCATAACAGTCGTCGGTTACAAACTAGAAGAGCTGCTGACTTTCTGAAAGAGCACTGGAAAGTTGGTGAATAGTGGAAGAATGTCAGGCTGCTGCATCCTGGTCAGATTTGGGGGACTGAGAATAGGTTCTTGCATGAAGCTATCAGTTTGACATGGTGTAGTAATAGCAGCTAGGAAATACAAGCCTTTTGGAAAACAAGGGCTTAAAGAAGATTTGACTTCTCCTCAACTTTCTGTAGACTACCTGAATGCATAAGAGGGATGGTAGGCATCATTAGTGCTTATTAGGGCCCTTCCTGATACAACCATTGTAAAAATGCTTGCTTATTGCTTCTGTATTGGATAATGGATAAAAGGAAGAGGAGCGGGAGTTGTGCCAAGTCCTTCTGGCCCCATTGGCCCCTTTAAAAGTGATCTAAGAACTGCTAAACCTCTCATCTGACAACCAAATGACAGATGGTTCTGCAAAATAAATGTCTCCAGTATTTTAAGACTTGTTTGTCCCTTTATTCTTTTTCTGTAGTCAGTCTTTGTTGCTTCTATTTTGTTTGTTTTGTTTTGTGCGTCCTTTTTACACTGTGGCATGGAGCATCACATTGCTAGAGGATACCTGGCTTGCTATTTTTGTAGTTGAGTTTTTGTTTAACATGGCTTAAGACTTACCTATTAATGCTGATTGTGGATGGCTTATGAACAGGGAGAGAGCAGCTTTCCTTGCAGGGTTGGTCTACTGTGTTGCATGTATTTTGCTCAAATATTGGATTCTTGAAGGCTTTTGTTCTTCAATTCCCTGCCTTCAGCTGGGCGGGGACACTTAGAGGAAAGTTGGGAATATTCTCTTGGAAAGGCCAGTGCTAGCCCAATCTTACTTCTTGTAGACCAGCATGCATCAGAAGGATATGTCATATGCTGGGGTGTTGGGCATGTGTTTCAGGTGGTGCGGGAAAAGATTTCAGTAGCCACAAAGGATAGGAGTAGAAGAGGAGGCGATTATGCTTTCTGTCAGATACCAGTTACCTCTATTACTCTGCTTTGAGAGAAAAATTGGAATACAAGAATTAAAACATGTTCATACTAAATCATACTACGTAACCTTACAGGTTATGTAGGAGAAAGTTTCTATTAATACGCATTGGTAGTATAGATGAAACTGGAATTGCTAAAACAATACAATGTGGCTGACCTGAAGCTATGTATTTGCATTTGTTTTAGGTGTTGTTTCTCTATTGGCTGTTCATCCTTCTACAGTAAATACGCTTGGAAAACAGCTCCTGCCAAAAACATTCGGACAGTCTAATGTCAACATTGCACAACAAGTGGTAAGGAGACTGCATTCTTTTTATTGCTTACACTGTTACTTACACATACTGTAAATCTCACTTGTAGCTTGGTAGTTGGAATCACTTGTCATGGGCAGATAAAGCTTGTTTGTAATTTTAATAGACTTAGGTTAACGCAAATGTTCCTTTGCATAAAGAAATGCAAAGATGACTCTCAAATCAACATGCAGATACCTGAATATTCTGGTAGCTTTATCTTTTGCCAGTCTTGCCACTTAAAACTAGGGGGGTCTTTCAGATTCTGCTTTGAAATCTGCCATAGGGAAATATAAACGAAGTCCATCAGCACGTTTTTATTGAGGTTGAAGTTAGTGGAACAAAATTGAAAACAGAGCTACATTTCTTAGTGCTTAATTTAGATACTCTTTTGCTTAAATACATATTGTGAGCTTCGTATGAGGTACATGAAATTAGAGGTTTCAAAGAATCTAATACTGTAATAGATAATACATAGGTTATGAGAAGTCACTTTTATAGTGATCAAAATTAAAATTTGGTCATCTGAAAAGAGTTGATCTCAATTCATCTTCTGGAAAGCAACTGTAACATGTAAACATCTGAAATGGAATGTCTTATATTTGGGTTTCTTCTTGACAGAAAAGCAGTTCCCCACCTGCCTTTCCCAACTCTAAGCTCTAAGGGGTGTTTTATAATTGAGGCTGCTTGAATCTATAAACTGTACCACTTGAACTGTACAGATGTAGTGCAGATCATTCACTCTGCTGTATTTCTGGCAGTGGCAGTGAATTAACTGCTTCCAGCAACCACTTGGAAGGTAGAGTGTAGCGAAATGAATTTAACTGAATGAAATTGCTCCTTCAATAGGAGGTGTTTTATCAATAAATTTCCAACCAAGGAAATGCAGAGTAGTTAGGCATTCTTTTAATTTAAAATCAGTAACCAGCAGTAGGAGGAGAATGTTTTAAGTATAGATCATAGGCCATAATGACACAGATGGTGTCCCTTCTAGGCATTATTGTGAGACTGTGTACATACTTGAGTTTAATGTTGAAAATGAAATGTTCTTTCAGGTAACTTACAAAACGTTTCCTTAAAGTGCCCAAAGAGGGGATAATAATGAAATTACAAATCATCTGATGCTTTTTTAAAGTTTCGACAAGTAAAGTAATGTTTACAACAATGTTTATATACATATAAAATAAATTTGTGTGTCTTCCATCACAAGTTTAAATTGAAAAATCCTCATCCGTATTATCTATGATTAATTTTACATGGTATCACTGTTAAAAAAATATGATTCTGAAATAATAACTACTCTTTATGGTGATTTTGTTAGTATCATTACTGTCGGAAGTTTACATTTGCAATCATAATTTTTTCAGCACTTTAAGTCTTACTCTGAAAGTATTAGCATTAATTTTTTTTTTTGTGAAAGAAGAGGCCCATATCAGCATATTTGTATTGGCTGTTATCAGTACAAAATTAGATGCTTAGCTGTATGTCATTAAAGAAGAGATGGAGGTTTTGTTTTGTGTATATATAGAGAGAGAAATTCTGGGTAAATTTCTCTTGACTTTACAGTTCTGAAGGGGATAACAAGAACTATTAAAAAAAATACCTCTAGAACCCTGAAAATGAAGAGGAGATAAATTTTCTGTCAATGTGCAAAATGTTCTTGGGAAGCAGAGTTGAGGTGTTGGCTTGTGACCCCGCTGAACTTTCTGACCTTTGAGTGGTAAACACAGGTTTTTAATACTTAAGTACTTGATTTTCCAAGCTTGTGTTCTTTGTTCAGGTAGTCTGATTTCTTTTTTTTTTTAATACTGTCCCCATAGAAGTTTTTCTGTTGAGTACAGTGAAGTAGAGTGTGTGGGCTGTCTTGCTGTTTTCCCCATTGTCCTGATCTTATTCATTATCAAGGAGCTAAACTGTAATCTTGTTCTCTTTTGAAATCAGGAAATATAAGAGAAACAGCAGGCACTTCTTTTTCTACTTTTGCTTCCTCCCCCCAGTCCCTCTGTTGTCCCTAAAACCATCCTCTCTAATTCTATCTGTAAGCTTTCATTTTAGGATGTTCCCAGTGACTTGATACTGCTTAACTCTTTTCATTCAGAGTCTTGGTTGTTTATGAGCTTGTGAGTAAAAGTAATTCTTTAGAAGATTCTGAAACTCTAGACTGTAGGGTCTTCCCTAGTAGTGATACATTAAAGCAAATAATTCTGGCTGGTTTGCAGACTTTTGTGAGTTAGAATGGGAATGCAGAGCAGGTTTTGAATTTATTAAACAGACTTCACTTTTCCACTCTAGAAATGAGCCTGTGAACTTGTACACACTTCCATTTATTCCTTTGTACTGTTATTTCAAGACATTACTGAGCGCAGTAGATGTCCAGGGTTTGCTGCTGCCAAACAGTTTGTTTTTCTCCCAGCTGTAATTCCACCCCCTCCCCTCTATTGGCTTGGCTCTCATCTTACTGCACAGTCATACAAATTCTAGATGTGGCACCAGGGTGATGGTGGGGCTGCTTGTGGAATTAAGAAGCTAAGGAATAGCGGGGGACCATCTAATTTTAGCCCATCGACCAGACCAGTCGGTAGCAGAACTGATAAGTGTTTTTTTCATGGGGAGAAAGTGAGCTGGTTCACACGTGTCTTGTGCCTGCTCAGCATCCCCCACCCTCACTCAGTTTCCCACAGTCAGGAGTTTTGGTTATGAAAAGTAGTAGAGGAGATTAGCTGACTTTCCGTAAGAATTAGAAACATTTTAAGTATGGAACAAAGCTACTGGAAAGGGGAGGAGGACCTAAGATTTTCTAGCTGTCAGAAGTGGTTGTAACAAACTTGCATGTTAACTACTCGGAGAGGTGGCATAATATAGAGAGACAGTATTTCGGAAAAATTGCAGCTGTTTGTCCTTCCAGGTAGCTGAAATCACAAATATCTAATAGTCACTAGACTACCTTTTGCATTCTGCATTTAAAGGTTATTCAAATTTTGGTTCATTTTAACTTTCAAGCATAAAATGTTTCATTTTGGGTTTTCAGTTTTTCTATTTTACTCTTTTTGAGGCTAAACTATTGAAGCTAGCCTGAGGAAGAAACTTAAAATTTTGTTGGTGAGGCAGAACGTGGCTGCAGGAAAATATAGCGAGCTTGTGGGTGATGATGAATTCAGGCTCATTTGATGTCTGTTTCGCTTACCTGATGTCAGGGATGCAACCTGCTGTTTTCACTGGGAGGTAAATATACCCCCCAAAAGTCAGCATATCTTTCTTTCTACAAAACAGAAATCTGTACATTTTGTTTTCCTAAATATGTATTCTCTAGAAAGTTATATTTATAACATTTCAGAGATAAAAAACGTCATCTGCAAAAGCGGGAGTTCTGCTTCAGCTAGTTTCATGGATAAGGAGAGCATGGCTCTGTGTGCAAATGTATGTATTACTCGTGATTAAATTAGCACATCTTCAGGGCTACTTACCTGTAAGCTGGAAGACTGTGATCAGCTGAGTGTGTGCTTGTAACATGTTCAGAATGGAATGGTTTTACCTAAATTGGTCTCACTTACTGCAGTGATAAAAAAAGTTGGCCCTTACTCTTCTTCACCTCTAACATACTTCCATTTTGGTTTTGACTCTGTAGTAATAGAGACTGACTTCAGGAGAGAATTTGGTCTTTCTTGCAACAGCTCTGCATTTTCTTTCTGCTTTTATTGATTTTCAGATTTTCTTGTTTCATATGTTTGTATTTTCATTGTAATTTTACTGCAACTTCTTTATACATAGCCTGGTAGGGTGGGGTTTTTTCCATCATTTTTTCCCTTTTCTTTTGGAGGGGAGAAGATGTGTGTATGTTGATCTTGTCTGAGTTAGTGTTGAACAGTGTTAAGAAATCCAGCAAAGATGAAATGCTCATTTAAGGATAAAACATAAATGTTCATTACTTAGGGAGTGCTCTAACTATATAATCTGTAGTCTGAAGGTTTTTGTGCTTGTGTGTGTAAATTCAATGTGCCTAATAGAAGTAGGTAGACAAAAACTATTAGTGTTGTTTGAATAATGCATCATTTGAATCGTGCAGTGTATGAATATCTTGGAATACTTACAATCGTTTTCCAAATTATTTTATCTTTATTGTAGGTTATTGGTACACCTCAGAGACCTTCAGCGCCAAATACTATCCTGGTAGGAAGTCCACATACACCCAACACACATTTTGTATCACAGAACCAGACTGCAGATTCTTCGCCGTGGTCTGCTGGGTGAGCAAAATAAAAGTTACAAAGGATTAATGAATTGTTTGGAACTTTTGTTCTAAATGTGTGTGTACTCTTCAGGCTAGCAGTGCGGGAGAGAGCCTGTTTACCTTTCCATCAAGAGTACTTCATCATTAAAGTTTATTGTATTAAAATTGGGAACAGTCACACAAGAACGAATACCCCCCTCATTTGTTGTAAAAGGAAGTAGAATGTTTTCTGTAAACTCTGACAGATATTCTCACTTCACTTACAAGTAGAGAATTTAGCTCCTAAATGGACACAGGAATTCATCTGACTTGATTCAGTTTTTAATTTGGCATTTCTGTTTTGCTGGTGTATTTTCAAAAAAATAGAGTACATTTCAGATTGAACAAGTGTATCCTGAAGTATAATTTGAAAGAATAATATAGTCCTTTATTGGGAAAAAGTATTAGGTAGAATGAATGCATTCTTTTGGTGTCTTTTCTCATTCAAGCTTGTTTTTAAGGGTCTCTTGTTAAATGTATTTGCTTTAAGACTAAATTTATCATCAGTGTCTTGTTACACATAAATAGATTTCCACTTTGGAATTATATGGTGAAAGGAGCTGTAGAGATTTGAGAGGTTCCATTGCTGATACTTATTTTGTTGGTACTCACATTTTTCCTCAAGTTACAAGGAACTTTAAAAAATAAGTAGAAAACTGTTCTGTTTCTTGTGTCTTGTAACATTGAAGTTTTCATAGCAACTTCATATACTGTATAACTTCAAATCTGCGATTCAGTAATAGTGTAACGTTTAGTGAGTTCAACCAATATCAGACTTCATCTGTTCAGTCAGTATCGGACTTACGTGGAAAATGCTCAGTCTAATTTTTTGTGGTCAAACTAGATGGTCTATTGAAATTTAAAAAAAAAAAAAAACAAAAAAACCCCAACCCCAAACAAACAAAAAAAACCAACCCCAAACAAAAAAAACCCAAAGGACAAAGTTATCTCCTGTAATTCGCTTTTCATATTTTAGCATTTATCCCCCTATCCCTTCTTGTCTTGAAGATTGGAAGGTTTTCATTATTGACTTCTACAAGGAATATCCCTATTCTTAACTTATCTGCTACTGGAGCTAGCGGAGTTGCCAAAAGAATGAATTTGTACTGTGTTTCAGCATCAAGATATTGGAATTGTTAATTATTGTAAATTGTAGGGGAAAAAAAATTGCAGGAAAAAATGTTGGGAAGGGGTGAGAAGCAGAATAAAAGGGAAGGCTTGTTTTTTTACAGCAGTGTGCCTGTATTTGAAAAAGAGACATTAAATATTCCAGAGTTCAAATATTCTTAAAATATATATTATACATATATTTAGGAAGCGGAACAAAAAAGGAGAGAAGAATGGCAAGGGTTTACGTCATTTCTCTATGAAGGTTTGTGAGAAGGTACAAAGAAAAGGAACCACCTCATACAATGAGGTGGCAGACGAGTTGGTTGCAGAATTCAGTACCACTGATAATCACATTTCACCAAATGAATCAGTAAGTATATGGGAGGTCAATTACATGTGAACTGAATGGGGGAAGAGAAATTTCTTTTGAGCCTTTTGTATTTCTTTTCCTACTGCTAAATGAAACAGTTCAGACATTACCTGAGTTTACCCATTTACTGTAATATATGTATTCTCAAATATTTTTGTCACAGGAATGTTTTTGATTAATGCACTATGTCTACAGCAGGCTTATGACCAGAAGAATATTAGACGACGTGTCTATGATGCCTTAAATGTCCTTATGGCCATGAACATTATCTCTAAGGAGAAGAAGGAAATCAAATGGATTGGTCTACCTACTAACTCGGCTCAGGAATGTCAGAATTTAGAGGTATATGTATGAAGAAGTTCACAATGGCTTTGTGTTTGAGTAAATGTTTACAGCTTTAATATGTTTCAATACAGCATGTGCACGTGATCTTCTGAGATAGCAAGGTAGAATAATGTAGTCCTTTTTGACTCTTTATTTTATTTGTATTTACAAAACACACATTTAAACTTCCAGATTGCTTAAATATATTTTTTTAATTCTTCTATGTCAAAAATACAGCTCTGTCACAGTTTTCACAGTATATGTGAAATGGTTCTGAGTGGAAGTTAATCAAGCTGAGAGATTAACGTGTATTTCCAACATTCCAATAGTGTTGCACAAGCATCAGGAAGATTGTTTTCTCCAGATGCCAGGCAAATAATACATCTGTGACGAGAGATGTTGCATGTAGATCAGTGCATATGTGCATTGCTGCTGCTTTGTTGCTGCAGGTCTTATGTATTTCTGACATTTGTCTTACATGAACATGTCAGACTTTTTTACTGCATGTCTTGGGTAAGAAGTAAAATGTTTTATACTGAAAGGCATTCATAAGTTCTGGCAGGAATTTTTTTTTGTATCCTGAGATTTGCAGGATAATAAAGTTACCAAGGTTTACTGAAGTCAATTCACTTTATCAGAATAGAATGAGACTTTGTATTTGTTCTTAATAAGTCTAAATTCCTTTCAGCAGGACTGAAAAATCAGTGTAGAAGCTGACAAATTAAAAAAGTTTTGGAATCTATCTGAGGGCTAATTCTATGGAGATTTTTGTTTGATACTGATAATTCATTTTTCAGTTAGTACTGTAATTGCTATCTAGACGAAGAAAACATAGGGTACGTAATCAATGAGTTTTATTTAAGTATTTATTATCCCAAGTGAAAATTATTAGTTAAGGTAAGAGAGTGGTAATTGGGGCATAAATAGTAGGGTGAGTATGGAAGGTGAAGTGGTTTGAAAATGACAGTGCTGTGTGCTGAATAGGGAACCAGCTAGCTGGAGGGATTTTAAAAGTAGATCTCTTTAGATCTGTCTTCCAAAGTAGGGCATTGCCAGTAATGAATGTAATGTTGGAGCAAAAGAAAAAGAAGTGTTGCTAATTCAGCTGGGATTGGTGTCATGATTGATAATGTCCTAGAGAAGAGTAGGATAATATTAGTACTGAAGTACGAATTTGACTTATTTTCTAATGCTAAATTACAAGACTGGTCCTACCTTGCCCCCCTGCGCCTTTTTTTTTTTTTTTTTCTTTAAATAAAATCATGCCTTTTTGTAGTTTTTTTTCAACTGTGTATACACACAAACAGAAAATGGCACTCATGTTGATTTTTAACTCCAGTCATTTTCTTTTTAGTGGCATATTTTAAGGACCTAAGAACAAAAGTTGATGTTCAGGCCAGTGGTCTGTCCAGTATCTTGCCTGACAGTAGCCTTTACCTAGGAAGGAGTATAAGATTAGAGAAAGTATTTAGTGATGTGTTCTCCCGTAACTTGTGGTTCAGGCATAACCCAAGGCAGATACAGTATCCTTATATTTAATAGCCCTTGGTTAATTTTTGTCCCACAAATTTTTACTTTGTACAAAGTTTGCTTTTAATATTGAGTCATTTGTGGCAGTGAGTTTCAGGTGCATTAGAAGCTTCTTAAGGAACACCTTTTGTTTGGTTTTGAACATACTATATTTAGTTGCTACCTGATTTTTATTTTTTTTTTTGATTGGAAGTGATGGTGACTTGGTCATTCCTTCTTCACTTTCTCCATCCTGTTCATGGTTTTATAAGTATCGCCCATGTTCTCCCCCATTATTTCATTCTCCTTTCTTTAGAGTCCTAGTTTATTCATTATTCCCTTGTATGGAATCTGTTCTGTACCATTGATTATCCTGATTGCTCTTTTGTATGGTCTTTTTGAAATAGGAACACCAGACCTACAGAATTCAAGATGTAAACGTTCTGGTTCATACACTGATGTAGTGATAATTTCTGTGTTGTTGTCTGTTCCTTGCCTAATAATTCATATTTTTGGCTGCTGTGGTGTACTGAGCTGATGGGGTTTGTAGGTACTGTAATTTAACATCTCTACTGAATATAATTTTATTTCTAAAATATGCATGGATGGGATTATGTTTTCTCACACATACCACATTACATTTACCAAAATTAATTTTGATTTTGTAATCACTCAATGCTACAAGATACTTCGAGTGTGCTTTATGACAAGCTCTCTTTACTGTGCCAGGTAACCGAGCATTGTCAGCAGATTCTGTCACCTTGCTGTTCATCCCATTATTCTGATCCTCTATAGTTTGAATAACAGTCTGTAAATTAAGTCCTTGCGGGAATCTGCTAGCGAACTTCCTCCACTGAGAAAGCTGTTTATTTCCTACCATTTTGTCTCCTATCTTTTATGTTATTATTCAGTATGTATTTAATACTGTGAGGACTTAACCTTAGGCTCCATAGCAGCTTCATTTCTTTAGCCATCTTTAATCGATCTTCTCCAATACCTTCCATATCAGTAGGCTACATCAAGTAGATCCTTCTGGTCTACATGTTCTTTGTCTCCTTGAGAGAATTTGGATAATTCTTTGAGGCATAACTTGTGTTGCAAAGATGTTTTTACCCTCTCCCTGATATGTTGTACTTTATTCCCCAGTGTTCTAATTCTGCTCTTCGTTACAGTTTCCATCAGTAGTACTGATGTGAGTCTTGATAGTTAGATCTCTAAATTTTCTGCAGAACCTTAATGATTGACATCATATGTCCTACCTCCGGTTCTCTGATATTGAAATGATTTTAAGGGGAGAAAATGTTGATATAAAATGCTACTTAAAACCAACAAACTAACCATCCTTTTTCTGTCTTAAGGTGGAGAAACAGAGAAGACTTGAAAGAATAAAGCAAAAACAGTCTCAACTACAAGAACTCATTCTACAGGTACAGTCAAGGTACTCTTGTCTATAGGGCAAGGTAACTTATATCTGTATTCCTGTTGTTTTATCCCATTGAGGGATCATAAACTTCTAAGAAAACCAGAGGTGAATTTCAGTATTGGGCGTATGCAGTTTTAATTTAGCACTGTAGTTTACCTGGGACCATGCTGTTGGCCATTGCTATTGGAGAAGCCAGCAACCTTCCATGAGTTATGATGAATTCTTTGGCAGTTTCAAGTATGTTTAAACAGGATTTATGCTGACAGGAGCTGTAATTCATACTGTACCTTCTGAATTTTCCAGTTCACTTCTTGAATCCAGAATGTTCTTCTGTGTTAGAGTCCATAGGTGAAATTATGTGACTGTAGACGTCATCTCTCATAATGCTCTGTGTCTTGCCTTTCTGGGATGTTGCTGCCCCTGCTGTGTAAGTGGCTTAACTGCTATGAAACAGTTGCTGAACTCCTTCCCAGGTTTCTCCTAGTACACTGGGGGAAGCAGTAGTCTGTCCCCTAAGTCACTGTGCTGCTGGTTCACCGGAATGTTCCCCTTAGTAGTTGCATTACCTACGCAGTAGGAATGAGAATCTCAGGGAGGGTGTGCAGAAAGAAGGTACAGACAACTGTGGGACAGCAATCTCAACAGGTGACTGACTTTTATCAGTCTCTGTGTTGGCTTTGGGTTTTGTTTTTAATTCCTGTTTATTTCATTTGATTCCATGACCAGAAAAATGCTTATTTGTAGTTTGGTGGCTTACTGTAAGATTTATAACTTTGAGTTTCAATAGTTAACTTGAGGTTTTAGTTCTTACAATTGCTAATCTTTAAAATATGAACATTCCATTCTGAAAAGCAGTTTTGGTAAGATGTGAGAGTAAAGTCACTAATCTTAGCTGAGTAATTCAGAAGCCTCATGTCAGACATTCAAATCTCAAATGTTTTTTAGCATATAATTTCAGCAAAAATACAGTATTAATCATTCAGCTGTTCTCATGGAGTGCAGTAGCTAGCAGGGAGTAGTAAACAGAGTGGAAGTAGGATGCTGTATGAAAATTCCTTTTTCCTATCATTGTTATATCTTCATGCTGTCAAGGATCTGTCCAAGGAACTGTCCTGATGTACTTATTTAGAACATGCATTTTTTTCCTCAGTTAAGTTTTACTGTGTTGTATTTTCCAGTACTATTATTTGAGTCTTTTCTTGCATCTTAACATGCAGTAATGCAGTGAACACTCTCTGTCCTGTTCTGCAGTTACATGCTGCAACCATTGCTGGTATTCTTTATCTGAGGGATTTTTTTGTTAACAGGATCTTAAAGGTTTAATTCATACTTTTATATACTATTGCTTTTTCTAGCAAATTGCCTTCAAGAACCTTGTTCAGCGAAACCGTCAAGCAGAACAACAGGCAAATCGACCGCCACCGTCCAATTCTGTCATCCATTTGCCATTTATCATTGTGAACACCAGCAAGAAGACAGTGATTGACTGCAGTATTTCAAATGACAAGTGAGTTAACAAAGTTTTCTGTCTGGCTTTTGGTACAGCTATGAGTTTTATGTCCATGCTAAAGTGTTCGTCTAGGTCTGCTAAAAATTAAATACAAATGAATTTACTTATGCCTTTTGTAGATTGAGAACATGCATTTCAGACAGGTAAAACTTAGTCATGTTGAATAGAAACAAGAGTTTTATAGAGCTTTTCATTAAATAGAATAATTGCATTCACATTTAAAAACTTACTTAAGACTTACTGTCTAGAGATGTTAGAAGCAAAATAAGGCAGCTCTGCTGAAGTTTTATATCATACTTTACCAAGTAGTGTTTTCCTTTGGCTTTAACACGGTGAAATGCAGCCAAGCAGAATTGAAAATGGATGTTGCTTTCAGAACTGCTGTTCTCTACTTTTGGTTCAAAAAGCTAGGTTTTTCATCTGCTAAATAAAAGCTGAATGTAGCAGTGGTTTCTCCTTGTACTATTAGCTTACTAGAAAAGCTTAAAAACATGAAAAAAAATTACACAGTGGGCAGAGGAGTGGGGGTAAAGAAAAAATTATCAAACATGCAAAATGTTTAATTAAAACTCTGTATCTGTTAAACCCGTTAATGATTTATGTAGTGTGTATAATTACAGTTTTAGTAGCTTGCTATCAAATACATAAATCTTGAAAAATTTGATTACTTAATGTGATGTGTTGCTAACACTGTATTAAGCTTTTGAAATGCTGCAATTCCTGAAACTTAAAAGGTAGTTAAAGTCATTGAAGCTAATTGAGACATTTTTTCCTCTCCAGGTTTGAATATCTATTTAATTTTGACAATACTTTTGAAATTCATGATGATATAGAAGTACTAAAACGAATGGGTATGGCTTGTGGCCTAGAATCTGGAAGCTGTTCAGCAGAGGACCTAAAAATTGCAAGGAGTTTGGTTCCTAAAGCTCTGGAACCATATGTGACAGGTTAGTTAACTCCCAAGAAGAGTCGATTTGTTTTCCTCCTTAATACAAGACTCAAGGAAAAAGCATGAAAATAGCCAAGATCAGTTAATTTCCACTGATTTGTGGTGGATATTTCTAACAGGTTCTCAAATATATGCTTTTCAGTGTACCTTAGGGAACAAATAACAGCAATTCATGGAGAATGGGCTGTTGCTCTTCACAGAACCACATTTTGCATTATACCATACAAGTAGATATTTGCAGTGTGTAATTCTTTTAAGAGGACAGTATTTATAGTTGATTCTTCTGCAAAAGTAAAAGGTAGTAAGAGCAAACATGATCATGGCTTCATTTTATATTGTTTTATCATTTTCATTACATAAGAATACTGAAGACATCTGACTTGCTTACTTCAAAATAAAATGTTTTTTTAATGTATTTTGAAATTTTGCTGTTGCACTTGCTACTTGTTTTTTAATTATGCTATTTTGGATATAGTACGTCAACACGTTTTGTTGTTTTGGTTGCAAGACTCCTTTTCTGGACTTTAAAAGGATTAAGCATTTCCACTGAATTCAGTGAGTGTGTTTTGAAGTATTCTTGAAATACATATTGTTTGTTTTACAGAAATGGCTCAGGGATCAATCAGCAGTGTGTATGTCACATCTTCATCAGGTTCTGCATCAAATGGCACAAGATTTTCAGCCAGGTGAGATGAAATGAACAATCAGTTCTTGAAATCTGATCATCAAAGAAACTTAATTAGAGGTTAAATACTTCATGAAACAAGTTCTGTTTTGATTAAGTGTGGTGTGGATATGTATTTAAGTTTATTCTCCAACATCACTTCTACTTGAGTAGTGGTGGTTCTTAGCAGTGTCATTAAAGAAATCTTTTCCTGTATAGTGGAAAAGAAATTGATTAGACTGATGTTAATCTTGAAAGTATTATTTCTGCTTCGTTTTGAGTTTGTGACAAGAAAACAGGTACTTCCCTAAAGATATATGGGCAAGGTTCTCCCTTGGTCATTAGTGTCTAACTTAAAAAAGGTTTTGGTTTTCGGGTTTTAAACAGCATCAGAAGCTGGTAGGGTGGTAAACTGTAACTTGTATTTAACGTTGTGTGGACATACAACAGTTCTGAACTTAACTATTCTTTTTCTCTTGCTATGTAAGACACTTTTCCTTATGTAGTCACTACTCGCTAGTTTCTTGCTATTACATTAATCAAATATAAGTCCTTCTGTGAGCTCTACTACATTGTAAAATGAGTCAAGTATCATTGAAATGTTTAAAATTGTTAACAAATACTCAAATTGAGCAAGCTGATTAGCTAAACAGATTATCTGCAAAAATGTTCATTTTCTACCAGTTGTTTCTGTTGTGTCCAGAAACTTAGCCTTATGTGAAAACTGTTGAACATGTAATGCAACTAATCCAATCTGGGCAATTTTAGAATTGCAGAATGGTTTGGGTTGGAAGGGATCTTCAGAGATCTGCCATGGGCAAGGACATCTTTCATTAGATCAGGTTGCTCAAAGCTCCGTCCAAGCTGACCTTGAACACTTCTGTATATCCAATCTACCTTCTTTCTGTTTAAAACCATTGCCCCTTGTCTGTTGCTGCAGGCCCTGGTAAAACCTATTTCTCCACATTTCTCAGAAGCTCCCTTTAAGTACTGAAAGGCTGCTATAAAGTTTCCCTGAAGCATTCTCTTCTCCAGGCTGAACAACCCCAACTCTCTCAGCCTTTCCTCACAGGAGAGGTGTTCCATCCCTTTGATCATTTTTGTGGCCCTACTCTGGACCCGCTCCAACAGGTCCGTGTCTGTCTTACGCTGGGGCCCCCAGAGCTGGACACAGAACTGCAGGTGGGGTCTCAGGAGAGCGGAGCAGAGGGGCAGAATCCCCTCCCTTGGCCTGTTGGCCATGCTGCTTTTGATGCAGCCCAGGATGTGGTTGGCTTTCTGGCCTGCAAGAGCACATTGTCAGGTCATGTCCAATTTTTTGTCCCAACAGTATTACCGAGTCCTCCTCCACAGGGCTGCTCTCAATCCATTCATCCCCCAGTTGGTACTGATAACAGGGGACTGCCCTGACCCATGTGCAGGACCTTGCATTTGGCCTTGTTGACCTTGATGAGGTTTTGTATGGGCCCATGTCTCAAGCCTGCCAAGGTCCCTCTGGATGGCATCCCTTCCCTCCAACGTATCAACTGCACCACTCGGCTTGGTGTCATCCACAAACTTTCTGAGGGTGCACTCAATCCCACTGCTTGTCATTAATGAAGATAGTACTGGTTCCAGTACGGACCCTTGAGGGACTCCACTCGTTACTGGTTTCCATTTGGACATTGAGCTGTTGACTGTAAATCTTCAGTCATGGCCATCCAGCCAATTTCTTAGCCATCAAATAGTCCATCCGTCAAACTCATACCTCTCCAATTTAGAGGCAAGAAGGTTGTGGGGGACTGTACCAAAGGCCTTCCAGAAGCCCATTTAGATGACTTCTGTAGCTCTTCCCTTGTTCATTGATGGATTCACTCCATCGTAGAAGGCCGCTGGATTAGTTAGGCACAGTTTGTCCTTGGTGAAGCCATGTCTTCCGTATGCTTCAGCATAACTTCCAGGAGAATTTTAGCAGGCACTGAGGGTGAAGCTGGAGAGGAGAGGGCAAGTTCTAGATTACTTTGGCTCTTTCCACAGCAATAATTGTTCTATGTCAGAATCACTGGTAGGATCTGCCTTGTAAATTATTTGGAGAAATTGCTATACCATTGAAATTCTTAAAGGCAAAAATCCTGTATTGGTGGGATTTCTTTATACAAGGAAATACAGCTTTATTCTTGTTTTCTGAAGACAGTCTTCTGGTAGCTTTTTCTCACCCATCTGCCTTCCGCCAGAGTTGGAAGGAGGTCCTTCTAAAGATACAGTATCTAGCTTACTTTAAAAGGGGGTGGGAATAACTTACAAGGGAAACAGTTTTAAGCTCAGGGATGTGCAGCACTAGCAATGGTGTGGAGCATGGTTTATGCTCCAGTCTGTTCCTGCTGCCCAGAAACGCGTGGGGAATTCTGCCTGTTCTTTGCTAGGGAACTGAAGCTTGAGTGAGAATAATGCCAAAATATCTTTAGAGGAGCAGAACTTTCACGGTACATAAAATCTCCTGTTTTCACTAAGGTTCCTTCTGTGATAATGAGCATGGTGTTAGTGAAAAAGAACCCATGTATTTCTAAGACTTTGGAATTTGAATAGGCCACTATTAGCCAGAGGCCAGTAGAAAACCAGAAGCTGACTGTGGTTCGTTATCTTGGTGAGAAGCCACTTCTGTTTCTTAGGAGGCTGGAAAAGGGGAGTGACAAATTATGTTTATTTATAGTACATACATAAATATTCATGGCAATAAGAAACTACAAGATGCGTAGCTTTTCCGGTACCAAAAATTGCTGCTGAGGCAAATAAAGGCTGTAAATTTATTTAGCAAGCTCTCTAAAGAAAGTTTGCAGAAGAATGAGGATGCTGCTACCAATTCATTCCAATTCCTTTGTCTTAGTAGGATACGCAGGTTATGAAATCCAGTTCCATTTTTATCAAAAAGAGGGGAGACAGGTTTTTGGGTTTGTAATTTCAAAGTTCACAGGAACACAAGAATAATCTTTTTTTTTTTCTCTTTGTTTCTGAAACTGGTTCTGCAGATAATTATGGAGAACCAGTTATAAGTCATCTGACTACAGCTAGACAGCTATCTTGGTATCTTCCTTTTGAATAAGTGTGCAGAACAGCAGAAACTCTTGAAAGTGTCTTACTGGGTATGTTTTCCTTGTGAGCTTCTAGGGTGTGCCCCTGCAATTTCATTCTGTGTGATGATAGACTATTGAACTAGCTCCATACAACAACAGTGTGCATGATTGATGATGTGCAGTAGCTGCATTAAAAAATGACTAGCAAACATATATTTGAAAGCAATTTTTTGATGATTATTGTCTTTCAAGTTGGAGATACAATTTCTGCGATTTTTAGAAAAACATTTTGTCAAGAATTTCTGACTAAGTTTAATAGTTTATCAAACTATTGAGAAAGTAAACAATAAAAAAGATTGGCAAAATAGCAGCTAATAATGGAGGCAGGAATGTTCTGGCTCTATTAAAATACTTCTGGATAAAGTTAATTCATCTAGGAACAAAGACATTTCAGACTGTATCTGCAGTATGCGTGTGTATTTTGGTGGAAAAAGAACACATTCAAGTAAGAAAGTGGATACTCTCCAAATCTACTTGCTGATCCAGGAGGTGGATTTTCAGCGTAGGGATATTCTTAGAGAGGGAAAAATATGAGATGCTGAAGAGGTGGTTTGTTTTTTGTTTGTGGTTTTTGTTTGTTTGTTTGTTTTTTTAACTTAAAGCATAATGAGAAGAAAACAATTTCAAGTTAAAAATACAGCACGTGCAGCAGTGACAGTTTGCCATGTAGTAACAAGGAATTAAGGAGAAGCTATTAATTCCTTGATTTTCCAAGTCTTTGAATCAAGATTAGTGCTTCTGAAAGACATGATTCACTTGTGATGCAAGTGTCCAGTGCTACATAAAAATA
This sequence comes from Haliaeetus leucocephalus, assembly GCF_000737465.1. NCBI lineage: Eukaryota > Metazoa > Chordata > Aves > Accipitriformes > Accipitridae > Haliaeetus > Haliaeetus leucocephalus. The sequence goes on from NW_010972931.1 coordinate 2,878,088, forward strand.
TCAAAGGACTTAGCTGTGTAGCCTTAACACTAAAGGTACTTCAGAAGAAACCTGGAAAGCATACTTACAAGGTGTCTATGAAAGGATTTAATCTTTATATTAAACCTAAAGGAAGAAACATAATAAGAACCATTTCAAAATTACTTCAACTGTTTCTGCTCCTGAGAAACAACTTAGACATACATTAAACACAGTTTTAGAAAGTAGCAGTGACAGATTTATTAAAGGAGTGGAATAGATAGATGATTATATTTAAGAGCACAGTAAACTGGGAAAAATTATTGAGCAATGCCAACTGGCCTTTTTTTTTTTTTTTTTTCCCCAGTGACTTTTCCAATGGTGGAGATGGGATGTTGGCTACAAGTTCCAATGGATCTCAGTACAGTGGCTCCAGAGTTGAAACGCCAGTTTCTTATGTTGGGGATGATGATGACGACGATGACGATTTTAATGAAAATGATGATGACGACTGATGCCCTTTGCTTGTAGACTATTTTTTGTTAAAATTCAGCAAGCTTCAGGAATAAATTGTTCTAGGGAGAAGTGTCTCAAATTAATTTGCCCCATCCCTCAAGGAAAATATTGGTAAGCAGTTTTGAGTTTAGAAATTGCACCTCTGATAAGCAAACAAGGATTGTTTTATGTAGGATATTTTTAAATGTGGTGTGGATGTGTGTTTTTGATACCAGTGTGTTAATGCAGAGCCTTTATTTACTCTTGTTTTAGGGGGTTTTGGTTTGTTGGTTGTTTTTTGTTTGGGCTTTTTTTTTTTTTACTTGAAGGAAAATGGATTTTGCCCCAAATGTTCTTGCGAAGTTTGCTAAAGAAAATGTAGACACATCATTGAGAAATAAAATGCTGTCCTTCTGTGGAAAATGAATACACTGAATGGCAATTTATTTGGAGTGTATTTTGATTATGCCACTTTTTGAGGGATAGTGAGCTAATGTAGTAGTGTTTTTTGTTAATCACGCAGTGTCCAAAGAACCAAACAAGAAAGATACGTCCTACTTTTTTACATGTTAAATTCCAGAAATGTTGTTGTGAACTTATTTTCCCTTAAATTATATCTAACATAATGATTCCATCAAGTTTATATACTTTTCACTGTATGTTGGGACATTTGAATTACAAAGTTTTTGGCAAATGTTTACTGCCAGTTGGTGCAGCTATATAAAATGTCTTGAAGGTTTGGAATGATTTATTGCTTATGGTAAAATTTGCCTGATTTCTTACAGGCAGACTTTGGAAACTTTTTATTATATAGTTGTTTACATACTTATAAGTCTATCATATAAAGACATGTACTGAAACAAATGTTTGTATTTGTTTCATAAGCATCTTCCTGTAATCTATTATAAAGTTGAAATTAAATATAGAGAATGTTTTAAGTTTTTTAACTCAAAATTTGTCAATCATTTTTAATAGTTCATTTTTATAAAAGGAATTTCAGGGCAGGTGGTAGTCTTTTTAAATTTATTCACAAACAATTAACTGCACAAATACTGTCAGCTGCCTATTCTAAGACAGTAGTCTTTTTATTGAAACACAAATAAACTTTTCTGTAATATTTTATGGAATATAAAGAGACTATAATTGTTTGACTTGTTTAACCTTGGCACTGTTAGTTTTTATTAATAAAACGCGCATGGGCATTTTTAACAAGCTCTGTGGTTTTTCTAATTTTAGGATTATTTTAGAACATTTTACTTCCTCTCGTCACAAGACCTAGAATTAACTGTCTCAGGATACTGCATCTACACTACAGAGGGCCCAGATTTTTTGCTTTGATTTAGTAATTTGTCCTTACAGCTCTTGGTAACTGATGATGCACAAAGCACTATCTGACCCTGTATACTCTCTTCTTTCATGTCTCCTTATTTCAATATGTCACTCCTCAGCGTGTCAAGCCAATCTTAGTACTCCAGTCTTAGTACTCCAATCCAGCTTCTCTGTTTAAAATCCCACACTTACTGTCCTAACTTTTCACCACCTATTCCTCAATCCTGGCTTTCTGTCATACATTCCCATGTCCTCAAAACAGGTTTTCATCTGCTTTCCATATACTTTCCACCTTAAACTTTTTTGTTAGATCACATCCTCTGCTGTCACCTGAAAGTGCACAGGTTACTAAACTGGCTCAGTCACTCTGCAGGCTGCTGTCAGGGTCAGGATTATTTGCTTCCACAAACTCCAGGGAGTTGCTGCAAAGACAACTTGCAGTCTAAGAACTGCTCTGTCTGTGGTAAGGGCTCTTGGATGCACTTAAACCCTGTAGTAAATACAAAGTGCGCTACGTGGTTTTTTTCTCTGAGGGATTGTGCCTTGACAAATCTTCTGTGGTTAAGGGGATGTGGGTGCTTACTACAGAGCAGTTGATAGGCAGTGAATGTTTTCTAATTGTATCAAACCTTGTTGTAATATGAGCAAACCAAGCAAATTGCTTAATTTTATGGGCCTGGGAAAACCATTTGGGGGGGCGCTAATTGAATGCTTTCCTTCTCACTGAAGATGTCATTCTTTGCAGTGCTAATGCTAGAAGCAAGGTTTTTGTCACGGTTGAGTCAGCTGATTCAAATTATCTTTGCTGTTGAACGGCAGTTTTATTTGCAGAGTCGAACAATAGTTATCAAGGAACTTTTGACAGTCCAAGGAGATTATTCCAGTTTTCCCTTACATTCTAAATCTCCAGAGTATGATCCAGGATTTGCCTGCAAAGAGTGAGTACAGGGATGTTAGGTAAGGAAGGCTGAAAGCATCTGACAGTTTCCTTTTGGTTCTTAGCAGTGGAATAGACCTCAGATGAGACAAGGTCAAAGGTGGGAGTGAAAGTGTGGCAAAACATACGTTTCAAAAGGTGTTACTTTGCATGCTTTTTGTTGCTGATGAATCTCTGAAATGGAATTTGAGAGTTTAAACAAACAGCATTGTAGTGGTTTGGGGGAGTGAATCTATGTTATATTTATGGTTGGACTTAATAATCTTAAAGTTCTTTTCCAACCTAAATGATTCTATAATTCTATATTACCTTTGTTTCAGGAGAGCTTTCTAGTAAAGGCAACTATCAATAACAAGAGAAAGTCTATTGACTTTTTAATTACTTGCTAGATTGCAGGCAGTTACTTGGTCATAGTGTTAAGGTGAAGGAGGGGGGGTGGGGGGCGGAGAGACCAATGGTGAGGGAGGAGGTGGAAATGAGGAAAGGAGACTTGAAGGAGGAGGAGGAGGGAACCAGAAAAAGAACAGATTGAAACTTAGAGTCTTTACAGAGGGGCATAAAAAGAGAAGAAGGTGCAAGTTGGGAAGAAGTAATGTAAAAACAAGAGAAGACTAGTCAAGGACTACAAAAAAGACTAGTAGTAGAAAACTTGATTTTAAAAAAAAAAGGTGGAGAAATGCATAGAACAGATGTGACAAATGTCAGGCCTGGCATGAAAAGAACTAGAAAGTGAGAGAGAACTTTATATGGTTCTGATCTCTGGAAAAGGTGGTACCATGCATACAGATGGAAAAGGAAGATCAAGAGCAGGAACAGAATGTAAGAGGAAATCACGGACACGAAATCTGTGGAAGCAGGAAATACTGTAAGGAGGTAGAAACTAGAATTCAGTTGAAGAAAGTTTAAGTGATGGTAAAGGTAATGAGAATGGTAATAAGGACTCAGTTTGGGGAAAAACATGACAGGGAAGGGATGTACTGTTACTCCTTTAATTTGTCAGCACTTTTTTGTGATCTGAAGAAGAGGAAAAGTGGCAAAGTTTGTTTTTACATCTCTGAAATGGTCCTGCAGATAAATCGTGGGAACAGTGTGCATCTTTTACTGTTTTTCTAAAGTGATACTGAGCTTTGAAAGACTTATCTCTCTATTTTGACACATAAAATAAGTTAAGAAGGATTTCTTGAATTGTTTCAAAAGTAAACTGTTTTGTTTTTCCTGTAGGAATTTGCTTCCCTTAACTAAAGAAAAGCAATTATGACTGTGGAAACTTTTTTTCTTTTTTAATCTTACTTTAATGGAAAGCAACTGTTGCAGAGAAGAAAAAATAAATGGCGCTGATAGGGTACCGGCCCTTGAAGATAACCATTTATCAAATTGTTCATGGAAGAAGGTAACCGTCACAAGATAAATCTCTTCATTTCTTTGTCAGTGAATACATGGGTTGTAAAATCTTCACATTAATGGCAAATCTGAAAATTGGATGCTGCTTTAATATAAAAAGGGCAAAAGGGGGGGAAACAAAAAAAGCATTGATGTAATACTACTGGAATGATCATCAGTAGAAAGTAGAGTATATAGACTGTTTTTCTCAGATAGTTCATTGTTTCCTGTAGGGACTTCCTTTCTCTTGTCTGCTTATGAGAAGGGTAGTAGGCTATTTATCTTGACCGCTACATCAAGTTAACAACTTTAAGCCCTTCTCAGATCTGTCTGCTTCCAGAAAGATGTGACTATTAACACACACACTTTATTGTTAGAGCGTTGTTTTACCTGAATTTTCATTCATTTATCAGGAAAAGCAAAGACAAACCAGCACAGCGAGAGCAGGAACTTTGCATGTCATTATTTTCTAAATTTGGGGGTTAGAGATTTTTCCAACGTTTTTCTTGGTCTCTGATTCCTTATTGAGCTTCCATGGATTCTGATGGGTTACCAAGTTGCTCAGGGGGCTGAAGCAGTTGCTGTATGAGGAGAGGCTGAGGGAGAGTGGCTTGTTCAGCCTGAAGAAGAGGTGGCCTCAAGAGACCTAATGGCAACCTTCCAGTACTGCAAGAAGGTTGTTGCAAAGATGGAGTCAGTTCACAGTGGTGCGTGGTGGGAGGATGAGAGACAACACACACAAGCCGAAACAAGAGCGTTTCTGACTGGGTTTAAGGAAGAACTTAGGATGGTCAAGCGGTGGAACAGGTTGCCCAGAGAGGCTGTGCTGACTCCATCCTTAGGGTTTTCAACACGAGACAGGGTAAAAGCCCTGAGCAATGTAGAGTCTGACCTCATGACTGACCATGCTTCGAACAGGGATTGGACTAGAGACAACCTGAGGTGCCTTCCAGCCTGAATTACCATATGGATCCCGTAAGAGAGAGGAAAAGAAAACAAAAAACATGTTAGCAAATACCATATATCAGTATCATGAACAGACCAACAAGTGAGTCATCTGGCTTGCCTGCATACTGAAGACTCAGCAGAAAAAGAATGGAACCTCAGCTCATCTTCAGAAACCATCAAACTTACCAAACTCCTATGATGGAAAAGGTAATTAGATGAGCGGGTAGAAGTGAAGACTGTCTTCCTTTAAGATGGGATTTCTAAGAAGCAGAAATAGAGCTGATGCTGAGAGCAGAATGAAGAAGGGCAACAATGGACATGCACGGGTGATTCCTACTTCCAACATTTGGTTACGCTGGCAATTCTCATCTGGCATGATGATGGTTGTCACCTAGCTCCATCTGCCTGTCACTCGATTGGAGAACTGCTGTTGCCAGAGAGACATTCAAAGTACATCAACACTAACAAGAGAAAATCATGATGATTGATTCACAGCTTTGCTGTGATAAAGGCAGAATTTCCTCATGTGGCAGAGAATAAAGAAGAGAGACGGGTGTTAATCGAAAATCACCCATGTAACATACTTTACAAGTGCTTTTCTTTGTTCTGCTATGACCTCTTTTTTGTTAAATTTTTTGATGTTTTGAACAGGTTGAAATCCAAATTTAGGCTCAAAGATTGGATCTTCTTTTAACATGTTGCTGTGTTTGCATCATGGTACCTCGCTGTAAATAGCACAATGATACCAGCCCAAACCTATCAGTAGGGCTGGTCAGAGCAGAATGGAAAGTTTCTGTGTTGTAGCTTATTCAAAGACAGCAAAGTTGCCCAAAGACTTTGGGCAAGGTTCGTTAAAAATAAAGCAGAACATTAAACACATACTTGACACTTAACTCCCTTAAAACAGGCAATTTGTGGTAGGTAGTGTGGATGTCTACATTTCTGATGCTGATTTTTAATGTACCTTGAAATAGTAAGTTCTTACAGACTAAAATAATGCTAGAGTGCCAGTCTTCAAAGTGATGTGGGGAATTCCTGTCCAAATGTGGTCAAGATGGCCTGATATCAGCCCTGAACCTCGTATTAGAAAAACCATTGAAGGAAACAGCTAAAAGAAAATTAAAAGTCTGGAAGGTTAATTATTAATGACAAAGTACAGAATAGGTCTTCTCAGGTGAATATGGGAGGAGATTGCAACTTTTTAGGTGATTAAGGAAACAATGGATATGTTTCAGCATCTTTAAGCCTTTTCTGTTTCATTGCATTCTGATTTTAAATACCTATTTTGCAGTATCAACAGATTGTATGTTAAAGGGTTATGAACTGTTTACTGCTGAATCAAAAATAGGTTTTGTGGCATTATCACTGACTGAACAGCTGCATCAAGTAAGACTACTTCTGTTTAACTTTTTCTTCAATAACCCAGAAGAAAATTTAAAAAATATCTTTAAGTTATACTGGTTAGAAAAGAAGTAAACAATGAGAAGGACAGACTAATGTGGATTGCTTGGCAAGCAGGGCATGTCCAAAAAACGTTATGGTTAAACTACACATCTTTTGAACAAAGAATTCAAGCTACACTTAAAGGAGGTAAGACTATATGCTGAAAACGTAGGATCCTAAAAATTATCTGTGGTGTTGAGGTGGACCAGAACTGCGTATGTCTCCTACCTGGTGTTTTAAGGAACTAGCTAGTCTGATTTTGGATGTATGGGTAAAGCTAGTAATTGCTTTGGATTGGAAAAGTGACGTTACATCCAAATACGTACAGTGAGACCAATAGTAAGCAGCTGTGTACTTGTTAGCGTCATCATTTTAAAAGGGTACTGGAAAAATTGGGAAAGACTCAGAAAAAAAAGCCCTTCCCTCAGTTACTTGATACCTAAGGTCAAGATCTTTTAGTAAGAGATTTAAGGAACTCTATTTCGGTTTATTTTTTTAAAAAAAAGAGAAGTCACTAGATTTATGTCAGGTCACACAAAAAGATACCATTTTAGCAGGCTCATCAGTATCAGAGAGAAAGGTAACACAAGATTTAAGGACTGGGACTTGAAATCAGAATAATTAAAATTAGTTATCTAGTTGATAAAGATGGTGACAAACCCCTGGAACATATTTTGATTGGAATGATAGAATTCCCACATTGGTAACAGTAGGACTACACATAAATACACACATTAATGATGAAGGGTGTTATCCCAAGTGTCTCTCCAGAATTCAGTTCCTTCTTATCTTAGATCAAGTGAGAGAAATGTGGTGGGATCCTAAAAGGCATTTTCAGCCCAATTTCTGCTCTTAACATAGTGAGAAGTGCCATGCGTCCATTGTTATCACTCTGGTATCAAGAAAAAAGAAATTGAAAGAGATGTGAACAGTCTTTGTCCTCAGAGTTTTTCAAATTAAATTGAGGAAAAGGACACCTGTTCTTTCATGCACATTTTTATTTTATGTTAAACAAGATAATCTTGCTTGAGCTTGAACTTCTGTATCTGAAAGAAATGAAGCTTGTGAAGGGAGGATATGTGCAAAGCATAGAATATTTTCTGCAAGCATTATCGATGCAGCTGTTACTCTACATCCAATTACTGAAAGTAGCACATGGTTAGACAGCTTTATTTGCTGCAGAATCGATCTCTGCCTGACTTTTATTACAGGTAAGAGATTAAAACCAATTATATGAAATGATGAGAGGAATTCCCAAGTGCAATAGCAATGACATCATGTGAGACCATTAAGCAAAGACTTAATTATTAATATATAGTACTTAGCAATTCTGAAAGGTAGAGGGCAAACATTTTGAACTTGCTGTAGTCTCATAGCCATAGCAGAAAAAATCCTTTAAGCATCAATGAGCTTGTATTCAGTGTTTTTCTGCACTCTGTTAATTTCTCTTCATCATTTTTAGTAATAGGCATGAGGACTTTACACTCCAATTATTGGCTTTACCAGTCATACGAATATTCATAAGAATAGACGGGGGTGTCGAGAGGAAGATACCTCTCAAAGCAACTGCCGTGTTTCTGTTCTCTCTGCGCTGATCTTCAGGAGTCTTATTTAACATCTTTTAGGGCTAAGCCTGGAAACCAAAATTGATTGGATATAAAAAATCGTGGCTCCAATGATACTAGTTTCATGGCATGTTATTATCTTCCCTTTGCCTCTTCTCCCGGCTAACCTCTCCGTTGCACAGCCGATGGGAAGAAGGGCAGACAGCCTGGCACTGGCGGCCGCCCAGTCGTCTCCTGGTAAGGCCTGCAGCCCCCCCCGCTGCCCCGGAGCCAGGGGCTAACTGCCTTTTCTGTCAGATGTCCGAGCTGATCAACGTCTCACGAAATTCAGGAGTTCGTTTTTACTTGTATTGCGTTCTTAAATAGGCTGCTTCAGTTTCCTAACCAAAGACCCGTGTAGCCTGACAGTTTTTTTTCCCATTTGTATTGTATGGTCTAATCAAATATCTCTAATGTTGCAACTGAATTTATATATATCTATGTATAGGTACACATCTATATATATCTATATATGTATACATGTTCTTTTGTGTGTGTGTGTATCTCTGCCTCTCAAGGAATTGGAGACTTGCAATGGGAGTGCTTAGAAGACTGATACATGAGGCCAGTTTTAAACTCGAAAACACCACCACTGAATTCATTCCTTAACAACACACTTTGTGCTAATGGTTAGTCTTTGCCTGTTATTAATCATTATTGCTATGTATATAAGACTGTTAGTCTGTAACACTTGCCTGCTAAATTCACTGTGACTATGCAGTAGCCTGGAGCTGCTGCTGTACAGCTGGCACTGATGACCCAGGTCCTCATTAGTGTCCAGGGTGAATGTGATCAGGCTGGAGAGCTCTTCCACCAGAGGAAGCGTCTGTCTCCCTTTCCCCCATCATTTTTGTTGTTTTATGCTTCTTGATCCCCCTCCCCTGGCCTAAAGTGGCATTCAGCTGCTCCTCAACTTGGTTTTGTGTTTGCCAGTCATGCCTCTTGTGCTTTGGGCAGGATGCCCTGCCTGTTTTCCTTCCCCCATGCTTATTTTGGTCTTTATCTTGTAACTTCTGTCTCCAGAGCGCAGCTGTGCAAGCCTGTCTTTGCTGCTTTGATGGTTACGTTGCTCACTGCATGAAATGCTTGTACGTAGTGTTGGGCTGTGCTGTCGCAGTATTACAGAATACTTGCGTGCTGGTCGTTGTGCTGTTTAAGTGTCCTTATGTTTGGGTTCCAGGCAAGCTAATATTAACTATACCCAGATTAATACACTTAGAGCTTTCACAGAGCTTTTCTACTTTGGCTACACTAGCCACAGACCTTGCTCTGTATTACTATTATTTGTAACTCCAGCAAAGAAAGAGAACAATTTCAGATGGCTAAAAAGTTCAAGAGAAATCTAAATTCAGCGTGACAATCTTTGTACATAAAGAACCAGATCTGGTGGACCTGCGTGCCCTTTTTTTGACCTCAGAACGCATCGCCCTTCGGTCAACACGGGGACACTATAGTCTTTCCTTGCAATGTATTTATCCCACCAAAAGTCTTGTTGTAAAGTCGGTCTAGGCTGTCACTCTGAAGCTGTGGCTGTGCAGATGCCCAGTCTGCGGGAAGTTTGAAGTCCCACTGTAAAAATTGAAACGTGAAAGGCCGGGAGAAAAAATATATTCTATGAGGATGCATTTTCTTACTATATCTGAAATGCAGAATGCCCAGTTTTTCTAAGAAAGGCTCAAATACCATTTGTGATTTTGAAGGGGAAATACTCCCCTCCAACTGGATTCTTTCTGCAGGCAGGCTGTCTGAATGTCACTGTCGTAAAGGAGATTGACCTGTCACATCTTCCCGCTTCCTAAAATGTGCAGGTAGTGAAGGTGTAAAATGATTTCTTCTCTGGAATATCTTTTTTTTTTCTGTGCAATGTTTATTCTCTGGCTGAAGCAGCTTGGACTTCATCTAACATAAACATACTACACAGACAGAGCAATCTTGGTCTTTGTATCCTATTTGGTAGAGTTGGACTTCTCAAATTCTAGACTCACTTAAAGATTCAGTGTTACTTCAGCATCTTCCAGATTATTCCAAGTAACTCAAAACTCATCACTGCAGTACAGGGCTATTCTACTGGGAAAAAAACCCAAATAAATGACAATGTCTAATAGTTAAAGGAACACAGTTCTCCTGGATGTAAGTGGATGTTACAGTCTTACTGGTCATTTTTATTAAGTTATATACATACAGAAGTTGCAAGTGGTACAATAAAATCTGTAAGCTAAGGGACAGACTTCAAGTTCACTTCTTTTGCAGTCATTGATTTGTCAACTAAAAAAATCTGACTTGGCTGACCAGTACAAAAAACCAGTGCATTGGGGTACAGATAATTTTAGTACACTTTTAAAATTTATACATCCTGTACGAGAGAGATTGAGAATTATATTACTTGCTAGTATGTCAAAGTATGGATTTCTTTTTCTAGCTATCTAATTATTTCTCAGTATCCAAGATTTAGTATCGTACATCAATTATTATGGTTTGAAGAGTGACAGAAAATGTTGGTTTGATCCTATACTTATTTTCTTTGGAGGCACAGCTGCTCAGTTTAGAGGAAACGTGTTTTGTACAAATACTTGCATGAAGGCAGCAGCCTACCATAGCCATGGAATATTAAGCTATGTACATCGAGATGATCCTCCTCTCCTTCACGCGCTGAGAGTGGCACCTTGATTTTTAGCTATATGGGTCATCTTTCAGTAGAAAATGTCTCTTTGCACTGTAATTTGCCTAAATTTATATGGAAATCATAGTGAGAAAATAAATACGGAGGAACGTGAGAATAGGTAGGTTTGCTCTTCGCACGTGTTTTTCAGAAGTGTCTCTGTTGCTGCTCAGTCTTCTATTTTCAATTTAAATTCCACTTTTCCTTCATATGGATCATGAACATTATCAAAGGTAATTCCAGCTCCGATGATTTTGCACACTATTTTAACTTCGACATTCCTTGTAATGTTGAGAAATTTCACAGCTACCAAAGGATTGCTGTAGCTGGGCTAGGAGGTGGAAAAAAAACCCAACAAACTTTAATTTTACACTACCCATTTAAAAATGAAGTCTTAAAATTAGCCTTCTCCCCCGTTCTCGTAAGATTGCAGAGTTGATCCATATGTTTCATCTTACGCAAAGATAAAGAAGAAAAGTGGTACTGAAATACACGAGCACCCACCTGTGCCTTTTTCCCGTAGTAGGGGAAGTAGTGCAGGTTGAAGGTCCCATTCACGGGGTAGTAGTCCACCTCCAGCGGGCGAGACTCGTCACCCTGTTCGTAAAGCAAGAGAGAAGCTTCGTTGCCCTGGGCAATCAGAAGCCAGCCCTGGGCAAGCGTTTTACTGCTGCTGACAGCTGCATAGTGTCTGTTAAAACTCGAGTTCAGCAGTCTGTTTAGCGCCGGTCTTATTTTTATTTTTGAAATAAAAGTGGAAATCTCCCGCTGTTGCTATTGCCAAAAAAAAAAAAGAGGCAAGTGTTCTTTCAGAGCAGTTGTGAATTGAGTGTATGGGGACCTGCTGCAATGTGCAGAGAGCCTGCAGGAGCTGCTCTGGTGTGCGAACTTCACTACTGGGAGCTGAAAGCAAACGGCAAATGCTCTTCTCTGTGGCACAGAAAAACAATTTTTCACGTGATTTAAAACGAACGTCTTTTTTTGTTGTTCTTAGGATGTCTGCTGGTGCAAGAAATTGCACAGAACTGAGAATATTCCCAGTATTTGGCCAGAGTGAGCTGATTTCCAGAGCTGCAGAGTGATCTTTCTGGTCGCAACTGCGCTTCACTTGCTATCAGAGCTGCAGCGCCTGAAATTTTGGAGACTCGGACCTCAAACACTTACCACGTATGTGCAGTCCACCCTTGGTGCAGTGCCGTTGCCAGGGAGAAACTTGATAATCTGAAATAGAAAACACACGTTTGGTCATTTTGGAGATTGTTTTGAGTTAAAAATGAGCAAACGATTGAGCTTCCGAGGACGCTTAACGTGTTTCTGCGTAAGGCGCTGTCAAACAGAACATCTCGTCTTATGTACCCGGGTGAAAAACGATGCCGTGGCTGGATTTTTGGGAAGCGGAGGAGCACTGCAGGTGGGTGCGAGCCTGGCCGGGTGCGCTCCCCAGCAATTCCAGCTCATTTTACCCACACGTACCACTTGCTCTTTCTGATGCCCAGGCAGCCAGGGGTCTCTTAGAACAGCTAATTGCGTGACAATAAAGGAAGAGCTGAATCTCTGTGCTTTTCTTCTTGTGCCTTGTTAGAAAACCTTGGCTTTGGCAGAAACCCTCGGGCCTGTCTGATCCTACAAAAAGAGCAGGGTCGCATCCTGTAGCTCCTTTCACAGTTGGATCTCAGACAGATTCTTGAAAATGTCTAGGGTGGAAGCCAAACCAAAAATCAAGTGGTTTTGTCTGTCGGGAACTGGAGGAGAATCTGAGCTCTTCACTTTCTACCAAAATTGAACTAGAAGGCTCAGAATTTTACCTGAAAACAAAAATAAAATGCTTGCGCCTTTGCCTATGTCCTGAAAAAATTAAAGGAAGCATAGCAGGTTCCCTTTTTCCTTTCCAGAAAACACGTGTTGGTGGTTTGCACTGAAAAAAAAAATAAAAATCATGCAGGTTTGAATTTTGGTTTTATAGATTCTACTAAAGATTTTCTTTGCAACCTGGAGAAATAAGGCGTGCGAGTATCGCCTCTCTGAAATCACTTCAGTTACTGTCACATCTTAACGCCCCAGCTGAAGGCACGGGATCGCGGTGTTGCAGAACGAAACTGGTTTACGTACTGGTGTACGCCGGACGAGCGTGCTATGGGGATGCTGCCAAAACTAAACGAAAGGCAAAGCTCTAGAGAGGGAGTTCAGAGATCGCTTTGCTTTCCTGGGGGTTGTGAGACCAAGTCTCACAATTTCTCCGGTAACTCCGGAGGTCTCTTGGGAAAAGCACGTGGATTTGTCTTCCCAGTACAGACCAGAGATCGGAGCCCGTGCCAGCAGATGATACGGCAGCTCCCCAGCGGGGACTGGAGCTATTGGGGGGTTTTCTCGGTGAATTCTTTCCTGCTCAGCACGTTGAGCTTGTACTTACCCTGTTCATTTTTATAATAAAACAGGGGGTTCCTTCTGGAAATCCAAAAGTTGGATCTGTGATGCCGGAGCAGTTTTGAAGCATATCTGAGGTAAATTTGCAGGAGAGTTTTGTTTTATTCGGGCCGTCAAAGGTGTCCTGGATGAAGTATGTGTCACTGGTGCAGTTGATGTTGAGATGCTGAGCAGCTGGTGTATACGCTAGGCATGTGAAGGAAGAAAGAAAAATTCCCCTCTGAAGTTTTTCATATGTAAGTTATGCATCCCGGTATCAGGCTGGTTATATCACAGGAGACTACTTCAAGAGGAGTTGGGATTAGGTGGCATGAGGAAAGTTTAAATTGTTTGGGGTTTTTTTTAGAATACCCAGGTAAAGCAAAAAAAAAAGATCAAATTAAGTTAAGACTGGCAGTTTGTGTTGATAGCTCCATATAAATTCATTTTCAAATATAATTTTTCTCAATATGTGTATGAGAAACATAGAAATAGGATATTAAGGCCCAAAAAGAATATAAACGTGTTAAGAGATGAACAGGCAAATGGAGCACCTAACCTGCTTTGACTGTGCTCTCTGATGACACCGTGCAACAGCTTCACAAGACTCACTACGGCACTTCGGTATTTGTACTCACGGACGGTATTAGATTATTTTAGGTGAGACTAGTTTTGAAGACCTTTTTTTCTTCCCTCTTCCTTCAAACTGTTGGCCTATTTTATTAAGGATTAAACAAAGCAAAGGCTCTGAAGCAGGGCTCTGCTTTTAATAGACATGTTTACATATGTTTGATTTATAGATTCGTGAGGTGATTTGCTCATCCCTTCCAGAAGATGCACTTTCCACTCAAAATCTGTGATTTCAGAAGGACAAATAGAAAATGGGAACACTGACTTAAGGTCCTCAGGCCTGACTTGGGAGATGTGACAGCACATTTCAGTATTACGCAGGAAACTTCATTTTTACCTGTCAGAAATGTCTGGAGAGTTGTCACTAAACCTTCCCAGGTTTTGTTGTCAGATACGTTGTAGTAGATTTGTAGTCCTCTGTCCCCATAAACGTCGGGTCGTAACGTTACACCTTTGTGGGGGGAGAAAAGGGAAGGCAAAGCAGAGGAGAGGTGCCAGGCACAGATTTATTTAAATTGACAGTAGCAATTACGCTGCATCAAGACTCGTTATTTTAAGCGTGGGAGATCCCCAGGCTTTGCTGGGGAGGATTTAAGCACATACGGAAACCATTTCAGCTGTGAGTTGTTCCACCAAAACCCTGAAGCCTCTGCTGCTGCTAAATTCTTTTCTTTTCATGTATATCCATGCTGTTATCAGAACCGCTTGCAAAATCATTCCAGCAGTTGCCCTGGATTTCCCCAGGACTTGTTAACAATAACAGTTATAATAGTCACGTCAGGTTAAAGAAACCCATCGTACTGCAGCGTGAGAAACAGCTTTTGAAAAAGCCACACTTAATATTTTACAGGAATTGTTTTGCGAGCAAACACCAAACTTACTGAACATTGGGAGAGGAAACTTCAAAATACGTCATCAGCAGACAGAATAATTTTTAGGGCTACAGCTTTGAAAAAAGTCATTTTTTCCCTCCCGTTGTAAAAACAAGCCGTTGGCGGGGTGAAGTTTTAGCAGTGTGCGCCGACGATCTCTCGCTGATGATCTCCCCGGTCTCACTTCATGTCCCAAAAATCTTCATTCCTAATCCCGTCTGTCTTTGTCTTATTTTTACCTGCTTGGCCACTGGCACAGCACATCCCAGCAGGGATTCCTGCTCCCCCAGGGACTTTCCATGCCACCGGCAAGTGTGGAAATACCCACCGCAGGCTGCTCGCCCCAGCACCCCTCCGTCTTGCCAGGCACCCCAAAACCCTCTGGGTTTTTTGGGGGGCTGGAGCAGAAACCAGGGTTTTCCCAGGGGCTGAGCCCTGCCTGTGGGGAGAGGAGGTGCCCCACAGCCTGGGTCTGAGACTGGTCATCTCAATAGCGTGATGAAATAAATGAATTTATATTCATCTATATTATATTTATTATTGTTTTATATTTACTATTATATTTGTTTTGTTATGTTATATATGTTCATGAATATATTCATATATATTTTAAATATATAAATATATATAAATGAATAAATAAATGCGCAATTTTTTTTTTTTTTAAGTCTAAAAGTGCTTTCAGGCAGAGGTTAAACTGCAGGGATTGTTTGGGCAGAATCCCCCTGATTTATTCCACATTTGTCTCTCCTCGCACCCAGGCTCTACTGATGCCTCCCGGCCCCACGCAGCCTGGGGGGGTTTAATTCCCCCCAGGGCAGCAGCAGGCAGGACCGTGGCTGTACCTGGGGATTTCAGCTGGTCCTGGTAATCCGGCTCGTATGGATTCACCGTCCTCATTAAAGAATAGATGGAGAGCGCGAACAGCCCCGACATCACCACGTAGAAAGCCAGGTAGTACAGGCTGATCCACACTGTGGGGAAAAAAAAAAAAATGAGGGCAAAATCTCATTTTTTGAGCAAGACGGTGCAGTGATCCCTCCGTGGCCAGGACCGTCCTGGCAGCCGTGGCCGTCTCCTTTCCACCCTTGGTCCCAGGGAGGTTTTCCCTGCAAAGGGACAGGTGGTTGGGATCTTTTTCTCTACAGTCAGAAGAATATTCTCTGAGAAAAATTTGGCTGTACATTTGTTCAGTTTTACAAGGATTTTCGAAGTAGTTGGTGCTTAGCTCAGATTATTTAAAGCTTAAAAGATTGTGTGGCCTCTTGAAGTAACTTCATGTATCGAGACCATTTATCTACTTACTACGCGTGGACTGAGCGACACAGCCGAGGTATCTCCTCAACAAAACCAAGTTGCTCCTGGTGTTTTTTGGATGGCAGATGTCAGTATTTCAGGCATGTTGAATCTAGACCTCACTGCCTTTTACAGCTGAACTCACCTTCAGCGAAATGTGTCATCTTGCTATTTTATTCAGGTGTGAGATGCAGAATAGTGCTGGGTTTCTGTCTGTGTGGGCATAATGTGTCTTAGATGTGGCTGGTGCCCTCCAAGCAGCCAGTGGTTATTTTGGGGGGGCTGTCAGAAACCGCTCCCTGTAATCCCGGGCGCCTCGTAGCACCTTCTTCTCTCCAAACTGAAAGAGCTCACATTTTGGTTTCATTTTCTGTAAAATTCTGGTTTTAAGACGAGTGGCCAATAAGCTACACTCGTGGGCTTCACAGTAGACAAAAATCACATGGAAGCTTGCGGCTACGGTCTGTGGGAAGAGCAGGGACCCTCCTCGCCACAGTCAGGGCTGCCCTTCCCCGAATTTAAATCAGAAAACACATCATCCTTGTAGACAGAGGTTTGGCTACGGGCAGGGAGACGCAGCTGAAATATGCACTAGCACGCGGTGATAAGAGAGAAGATCTACTGAGCAGACAATAATTTAGAAAGGAATTTCGGAAAAGCAAAACGTGTTTCCAGAGAATTGGACAAAACCCACCAATTGAGCAAAATTCTCCATACGCCAGAACCCTCTTTAGTCATCAGCGTCAGAACCGCACTGTAACATCACCCTTAGCTATTAATAAGTTACCTGTTAATGTGTGAAGTTTTGTCCTTTTGAAGTATTTGCTCCAAAACCAGTTTAAAGTCTTCTTACATTTGCAGGAACTACTTGGATCAATGTTTTGATCTAATTGATTCGACTTATAGGGCCACCCTAGAAGTGGCTCAGAAGCAAATATGAGAACTGGTGGCTTCAACAATTACAACACATCTGCCACCATATTATGTCGCATTCATTAGGACGACGACACCCCCCCCCCCCCCAGGTTTTTAAGCATACCAGAAGGAAAAGAAGACCCTTGCATGTGAAAACCTACCCCAGTTAATTAAGGTCCTTCCCATGAAGAGCTTTGTCTCTGGATTCCAGACAAAACGACGGAAATTTTCCATCCGTTCGCTGCAGGTCTTTTTTTCGTTTAAAGTTGCCATTTTCTCACAAAATTTCCCTAAAACACGTCCTCCTCAGAAACTAAGAAATTCAACCGGTGCCCAAACAGTCGCCCAAGAAAAACACTTTGGTTTTTATACCTTCTTCTCGGCTGAAGGTCACTGAGATTACTTCCTATACCAATGAAAGCCCCTGCTCACCATTATCAACCAGCAGCAGATACCGTTCTTTATAAAGGGTGTCGATAATGCTGGGGTTGAGGCTGGCAAGGAAAAGTTCGCTCCTATCAAATGCCCTTCTCCTTTCTCTTGATGCCTTAGCAGATCGGCAGAGTTACGCATTTTGCCGAGTGCCCGTAGGGCTTGCGATAGACTCGGTCCGATAGCTGTTATCAGAGCAGATAAAGCGAAGGAGAACTTGTTTCTCTCTGGGTTTGTGGGTTTTTTTCCAATTAACCTGCAAACAGTGGCTTTAACTCTCCCACTACGACCTGTAGCTATCTGTTGGGATATAGGGGATGGCAGCGGGAGTGAGGGGGGGGGACGTTTGCCTTGTTGCGCAGCTGGGGAAATCAGGTTCGACTTTTTTCTGTTTTGTGCAGGAAATGTTTTTAGGTGATCTCTGACGACGCTAACTCAGCTTCAGAGTACGTACGATAAAAAGTTCTGCCGTACAGATATATGCCAAGGCAGAGAACATATAGGCGTCAGTTAATTACCGACGGCTCCGGCGTGTTGAGAAGCAGGTCCCCAACCCTGCGCTCGCTCTGCGCGCGGAGGAGCTGGACCGAAAATCCTCCCCAGCAGCTCCCTGCGGATGGAAAAGCAAAAGGCGTTTGGCAAACAGCAGAGCCGATGAGTTCTCTAAACTGCCCCGCTGCAACGGGAGCTTGGGTTTTTTAGAAAGCCCTTCCAGGCTCGCTGGTGCCCTTGTCGAAGTTGTTCGCTAATGCTCTTACTCTTTTATTGAACCCCGGTAATGTCAAACCCCCAAATTGCCCCATGAATTCAGCAGGGCCAGGGGTTCATCCCTTTTAACTGGGTATATTGGTGTGCCCTGCCTTTCTCTCGCTTCACGGGACGCATGGTGGGGGCAAATCTGTAAAATGGGCGCATATGTAAGGTTAGCCAAGAGACTTTGGATTATTTGGACATTGAGAGCTGTAACCCAGCCTGTCAGCTGGAGTAATATGGCAGGGTTATTCTGTCAGCTAAATGATGCTGAGTTTCTGAACACAGAGGGAGATTTCTTGTGCTTTTCTGCTTCAGTTCAGACAGTGTGATAGTTGAGCATAGTAGCCACCAATTTGGGGTGATTTAACGTGTTTTCAGATGATGAAATAAGAGTCAGGCCAAGTAAAAGAAAAATAAGATTTACAGACATTTAACCAATCTGTATGCCCTGTAGAAAGGACAGGAGGGTGAACAAAAA
This sequence comes from Haliaeetus leucocephalus, assembly GCF_000737465.1. Lineage (NCBI taxonomy): Eukaryota > Metazoa > Chordata > Aves > Accipitriformes > Accipitridae > Haliaeetus > Haliaeetus leucocephalus. The sequence goes on from NW_010972931.1 coordinate 2,896,620, forward strand.
GGTACTTTCAGTCATTACACCATGAGCTGACTGATATTCAGGACAAATGTCTTTTTTTTTTTTAAGTTAAAATAAGACAAAGGGATTGGGCAGTGGCCTGAAAACGATGAAAACGAGACAGGTGCCCAGAGGTGAAAAGGCTTGTGGAGGTTCCCACGTAGCAGTTTCAGAAATGAGAGCAGAGGCGTGAAGGGGTTGGGGGGAAAAGCAGGGAGGGATGTCGCAGGTCTTCAACGGGATTTGACTTTTTCTGTGCTGAGATGAGGAGTGAGAGGCTTTCTGAAGAAAAAGCACTTTCTGCACTGCTGGCAGAAAGGGGATAATTTAACAGTACATGGACTTCAGTAGGCAACTAAATCTAACCAACAAATTAATCAGTAATAATGAAATTAAATCCCAAATCGTGTTCAAAAGCAAAATGTTGTTACTTCTGTTTTCACACGGTGAAGATGGTGTGGAAATCGAGATGGTGCAACTGTCTGTACAGGAGACGAAGCGGAGCCTCCCGAAACTCATCAGTTTGTACCCTAAGGAAACTGAGGCCAAGGATTTCACGTGCTCTCCTCTCTTATGTTATACCCTGTCTGTTCCCGTCTATCGCGAACCTAAAAGTCTGCTGAGTTCAGCACCGCTCGCCCAGGCACGGCCGTGCAGGGGAGGGGAACACGGTAAAGCGAGGAGGAGGAGGGTGAGGAAGGACGGGGCAGCTCAGCGGGACCCTGCGGGCGATGGGAGACGATTGCTGTCGGCTGCTTCCATCCCAGCAGGGTCAAAGAAATCTGTCAGGATCCGTGTTTTACAGAACAGGTGGGAAAATGATGGGAGAAGGGAAGGAAAGCTGGATTTCAAATGGAGGAGAGGAGGCTGGCTGCTTTTAATGGTGCCTGTAACCCGTACCTAATCTGCTAACCTAGATTCACCAGTGCCAGCTATATTAGGCAAGAGTAAGGAAGCTAAATGATTTGGGTGGATGATTTAAATTATTTTTCCTTATTTCTAAACTGGGGTTAGCAAAGTTCAGTGAAAATTGAAAATGCAAATGTGCCAAGTTAAGAGCAGTATCTACAATAGAAGGTAAGAATAAAGCAGAACAATATTACAGCTGAAAATCTGTTCTGACTAGAAGCTCCAAAAGTACAAACTGGATAAATGCATTAACCACATTAATATAGAAGCGTAAACAGAATTAGTATAATTTTATTAGATCCTTATCATATAATGAACTATGTACATAATTTCAACTGATGCACAAATTAAATACATAAATATGTTAAAACCAATAAATTACAAAAATGCATTTACATAAAAACCAGAAGTAAGTAAAACAAAGTCATATAACAGTGGGTGGTTATATTAAGATGGTTTCTCTCTTAGATTTCTCCTCCAGTACTGGAAATTGTTAATGAAAATGTCAGGTATTTCTCAGCAAAAATGAAAGATGTCATTATTTGGAGAGAGAGTGATACATCAGTAGATGTGAGCTGAGAAACCTGCATTTTACTGAAGAAATCACCAAGAGTTTTGAGCCAGCACCAAACTTAAAAGACAAGATTTGCTTGTGGCGGTGGTGTCGTCTGTGCTGCCGGCCAACTGCTTGGTGCTTACGAACAGGCGTTTCCTATTTAATGCTAGATGGATACCTGCTGAGACAGTTTTTGTTAAAAACTGCATTTCACTTGCATGGTTTCTAAATATAATTAAAGAAATGGGATTGATTAGAAAATAAGTAACTACTCATGAAGTATGCAACTCCTCTTTGAAGCTATTTGCAAGCACATGAAAGTCAAGAATTTGGGATTTAGCAGGATGCGAACCAGAAGAGGACTCCTCACACTGAAAACCTGTAGTCGTGGTGTTATATGGCAACACTTTGCATTTCTACATTTGTCACTTCCAGGTCTGTGGCTGGAATTCGTAAAAGCAAGGGTACGCTGCAACGCTCGTTACCGACCAGCGGACGACTCTTCGTGGTCCCACTGGAGGGTCGCTGGTCTAAGCACCCTCTTGCTGGATCATCAGGATTCGACCAGCGCCCGCTTTCCTCATCCCACCGCGCAGGGCTGCCCGTCCGCATCCAGCCCCGCTCCCTTTGCTGTGCCAACCCCTCGGCTGGGAGTTTTTTGTCACGTTTAAGGTACCCAGGGCTGCTGGAAGGGGGACCGATGTTTGCTTTCCTCGGCTGGTATTTAATGCCCGCACCGCTGACCTTGGGCTGAAGGGAAGGACGGCCGAGGGGAAGGTCGTGCGGCAGCGTGGGGGTGGAACAAGGCTGGAGGTGAGACTGTGGTCCGGCTTCTCCTCCCGGGGTGGGCAGCCATGCCAGTGCCAATTTTTGGGGGGTCCCAGGGCACGCTCACCCGCTCAGCCCAGGCACGGTGGCGGGCAGAGCTAGGCAGGCTCCATCGCGTTTTCCTTCTCTTGCTGATCTAGGCACCAGCAAGGCAAAGCCTGGGCTCGGGGAAGCACAAACTGTCCAAAAAATAATGGAGAACGTGTTTGGGAGAGCCGCACCCCTGTGGTCGGAGGTAACTGGATTTGTACGTACAGAGAGGGAGGTGAAGCCCCTTCCTCTCCCATTGGTTTGCACAATTAGCAAGCTTGAGTAATAAGCTTGAAGGCCTTTTCTGGAGCGCTACGCCTTAAAGGTTAGATCCAGCCTGAGGAATTATCCCTTGGAGACGTTGTCCTGAGTGGAACTGGATGCTAAGCCTGGGTTACACGCCATGCCTGCTTGAGCTGCTTTAGGTTTGCCTGGCACCGAACGGGAACCCGGTGTCAATGTTAATAAAACATTAACTTCATTCGCCCATGATAACGGCCCCGATTCCTCCCTCCCGTGGAGGCTGCGCAGAAGGTGGTGGCGGAAATACCAGGAGGGACATGTTACTGCCTGCTGCCTTGCCGGAGCATCGCCAGCGCCGTGCCGGGGGACCAGCCGGCAGGTTTTGGGCAGCTCCGCGGTGCTGCCTCTCCAAACACCATGATTTCAGCTTGGGTCCCCAAAAGAGGTGTGCGCCACGTGCCACCTTGTTGCCTCCCACGGACCGCACCGGCCAGGGGGAAAAGCCACCCTGGCGTAGCGGGATTTGGAGAGAGGGTCCCATGCGATGGGGTGGTACGTTAGGGCTGGTATTTGAAGTGCATGTCCTGCGGGAGAAATGGGGTTTATGCCTTTTTCTTTGTTCCTTGGTTGTCTTCTGTATTAAAAGGTCAGCAGGTGATCAGACATGCCAGGCTTGGCCTGCCTTTTTCATGGGGACGGTGAAGGAAGTTTTCTGAAAATTTCTGAAATCTGAAATTTAGAATGTAAGAGAAGGCAGCCTCAAGCTGAGGCAAGGGAGATTTAGGTTAGATATTAGGAAAAATTTTTTTACTGAGAGGGTTGTCAAACATTGGAATGGGCTGCCCAGGGAAGTGGTTGAGTCACCATCCCTGGAGATATTCAAAAAGCGAGTGGACAGGGTACTCCATAACATGGTTTAGTGGGCATGGATGATGGTTGGACTCGATGATCTTGAAGATCTTTTCCAACCTAAATTATTCTATGATTCTATGATTCTATTCTATAAATCATTGCCAGCGCCTCAGAGGGTGGAGCTTGGCAAAGGGATGCTTTCCATGCCCAGGATTGTGTTTTGTTTAGGAATTTGGGGGTCTGGGGGTTTTTTGGGTTTTTTTAGCTGTATTGTGTGTTTCACTAGCGATCCCTCTCATTCGCTTCTCTCCTGTGTTTTGCAGGTTGACAAGAGAAGACATTTTGGCATTTTTCAGACTTGGGGAGCACAGTTATTCTGTGTTTGAGAATAAAGACGTCAGATCTGCAGCCTGAGCAATTCAAGGGAAGAAAACAGTGAAAACAACTTGGAGTTGAACTGAACTGATGTTCCCACTGTTTCCAGCCTCAGGGCAAGTGATAAGAGAGAGCAGGGGGTTTGGCAAATGCTCAGCGCTGGGCTTATAATAGCACAGAATGATCAGGGCCGTGGAAAAGGCAAAGCAGCCTCTCTTCAGGGCTGACCTACCACTCACCCCGGTTCTCCAGAAGGAGCTTGGCTGGTCTCCGCTTTTCTGTCCTGCCCCTGTTTATCCAAGGGCTGCTGCCCCCCCCCCACGAGCCCAGCCGGATCCCTTCACACCCCCTCCGCCTCCTGAGAAACTAAAGGAAACTACTGCTGTGAAAACCTGCTAAATTGAACGCAAAAATAAACCTAGCAAAACCCGGCGATGTTGCTTTCAGACGTGGTTGAGTGCCAAAGCCTGCTGGTGGGGGGGCAACATATTACTGCTCGCCGTCTCTTTTGGGTGATGGTGAGTCATGGGGTCCTCGGGAACATTAAACATCCCATGAAACATCTCCGGCAGTTCTGGCTTCGTCAGCTTTCACCAAAGGGATTTCTCCATCTGCGCAGACTATCACAGGCCATAGAGTTTCATGCGGCGTTGCAAGGGAATAAGCCACGCGCCCAGCCAAAACGCCCACCTGCAAAGCTGCGCCCTGGCTCTCGTTACTCTCAAAATGTTGTTCATGGACAAAAAGTACGCTCATCAAGTAAAGCCAAGAATTTATTGTTAGTGTAATTGAAATCTTAAGACTCCAATCATTATTACTCCAAATCTAGCCGTTGCAGGAGAGAATAGTGACGCAGTTAAAACTGTACACACGCTTTTTAGCCTCTACCCCTTTTCCTGATGTTCTTTCTTCACCGGTCTGCAGCTTCACATCGCATCCAAATGTGCTATGCATGGTGTGAACTGTCTATATTGTTACCGCCTGTTGTGCCTGGTTTCTCCGCTCTTGTCCTGAGCCCCAAAGCCCCTTCTGCCTGGCTCCAGACCACACGGGCTCACCTGCCCCTCCAGGAGCTGTTGATAGCCGGGGGGTCTCTATGTATGAAACTATGGTGAAATAATATGAAGATAAAAAACAAGTAAAGCAAACGTGCTGAGGACACCCAGTCCGCTAGAAAAGCTGGTGCTACAGCTAAACCAAGTAACCCAGAGCTGCCAGCAGGTCGAGAGAAACCCATGCTCAGCACGCTCGATGGACCTCGCTCCTGAGACCCATTGCTGAGCCCGTGGCCGGCCGATGGTGCCGGCAGCCCTGAACCAGGGGCACCCCGTCAGCACTGGGGAGCCCAGGGACCCACTGGGGGGGCATGGGGGGTGGTGGGGACCCCTCAGCTGGAGGGAAATCCCATCGTACTTGAGTTACGGTGGGCTCAGCCTTCAAATCTGCCCAGGATGGGCTTCTCCCCAGCTCTGGCCTCACCGTGGCTGCAGTGGTACCACCGTCTTGCAAGGTATTGCTTCCCCTCACCTTCCTCTCCTTCCTTTATGCCTCCCTGTTCCAAAGACTGTTGAGATATGGCTTAGCCATGCCGTTAGTAATCTAATAACTCTTCAATCTTACCTCCTAAGCCAGTTCTACACTCCGTTGCTGTCATTTTCCTTTGAACCTCTCCCAGCTTGTCAGTGTCTTGGGGGTAATAAGGTGCCCAAAATTGAATGGTGTTCAAGATGTGGCCTCACCAACCACAAACCCGCTAAACCCCACTGTTGGCTTAAATTTACTTTGGGATCTGGCCCAAAGAGAAGAATATTGCTTTTCAGTTCGGTAACATGATGTCTCAGCACGAGCCACTCAAAATGAGTTAGGGCTTTTTTTTTACATAGCCCTATCAAATTGCAAATTTTTGTGTACTTAGTATTCAGCAAATTCTCCAAACTGCTCCGAGTGCTGCTGCTTCTCACAGTCCTTCCTCCCATCGAATTTTAGGCATTCACATACTTGTCCTCTAGTTTAGTACCTTGTACTTTGCCATATTGAATATCATGTTATTTTCTTCCCAAGTTCCTAATCCTGCCAGACCTCCTTCTTGCTCCATTTTTGTCGCTGAAGTCCCCTACGGACAGGCTGACCATCTCTTTTGCATCTGTAGCAGATGCACGCTGATTCTCAGTTTTTAACTGAGATGAAAAAGTAACAACACAGAGTCCGGGTCTTAATTTTAATGTATGTTGCTTAGTCCTTGTCCAAACATGTCCGAAGAGCCTCATTTTTAAAGGACACCCAGCTCAATTCCCGTGCCTGGTTTTCTGAAATGAACTCTGCACCCAGCAGAGCAAAGGCAAGCCACTTCAACATTTGCTTACAAGCGAAGGACAAGAAATTGGGAAAACTGTATGTAACAGCACTCAGGCAACACCTGCCATCATGTTGATGCATCGCTCCCTTGTTCTGGTGCAACAGGTCTCTATATTACAAATTGCATCCTTCCAATTCATGACTGCACACTTCACCCAGCCTCTGCTAGATAATTAATGACACTATTCAATAAATCCATCACTTAGTGCATTACCAGTGATGTAATGGTAAGGAGGTAATGAAGTACCAGTTCCTCACCAAAACGATAATGTATTTTTAGGGAGAAAGATTCCTTTGTTTAAGAATACCCTACCAGTTTACAGGAAAGCATGGATAAGTAGAGAGAACTGTTGAAACTTCTCTTTGGGAACAGGTTTTTGAATGCTTGTGAACTCACCTAATGGTTATTTCACCTAGATCCCATTATCAAAGATTGCTTGGAGAAATGCTAAGTGAAACAATTTAAAACCTCACCCAAACCAAGATACGCCAAGTTTACCACCTGCCCTCCTAGGCAAAGCAAGAAATGAGACTGGTCTGGCATTTTCAGCATGACTTAAATCACCCTATGGACTTGCAGGTATTTATAAACTGATTGTTTAATCCTTTTTCTAGCCTTTTCATCTGCATTGAAGTGGGACTGACTTATCCCCCCAGGTCCTCCCTTTCTCTCTGTTTTTAAATGCAGGCGGTGTATTTACCTGTCTTTGGGCCCCTGGGAAGGAGGCTGGTCCTCAGCAAGACTTTCAGAGATTGCTTTGGCTCGTTGCTGAATTGCTCTGCTCTTGGCCAGCAGGAAAACACTCGTTTATCTACACGTTCTTTAACCTGATCTCACTTTTTTCTGGCCTGCACCCAGTCTTGGCTTTGCCTGATACTGGGCTGCTGCTGCCTGCCGATCGCTCCGTGAACTTCCCCCAGGTAATGGGTGAATCAAGGTACGGTCTCCCCTTCCCTCCCAACCAAAACCAGATGGTGTCAGCCAAAACGGACCCCCTGACCACAGCGGGGCCCTACCAGACCCAAGTTGTTTTCTTCATCGCATCTTCAGAGCCGGGTCCTCAGCAGGCACTGATGGCTCCTGCCCTGCCCGACACCACGGAGAGCCCGACCCAGGTAAGGATGGGCCGGCTGCAATTATAGAATCTTAGAATCGTTTAGGTTGGAAAAGACCTTTAAGATCATCGAGTCCAACCGTCAACCCAACACCACTGTGCCCATTAAACCACGACCCGAAGTGCCTCGTCTACGCGTTTTTTGAACACCTCCAGGGATGGTTTGCCTGGAGGCATCAGGGTTTGTCTGCACACAGCCAGTTTACAGAGCCCTTGGGTGTGCTGGTTTGGACGTTAATTCTGCGTCAGACCGGGCAGGGAAAGGTCAGCTTCAACCCGGTAAGAAATCAATACCGAGTGGAAAGCAGCGTGTCAAGCTGTAGGCGTTAAAATGCCGTTGGGACAATCTGTTTTTACGGATGCCCCTCGTACTCATTGAAAATTTCCCTCAGGTATGCATGGCTGATTCCTCCGTTTTTGTCAGTCTGAGCGATACCATGTTTGTCAAGAGCTAAACCCCCATAGGCCTTATTTCCCCTACTGGTGCCAGTGAGATATATATATATATATATACACTTATATATGTGTGTGTGTGTGTATAAATAAAAATATATATAGAGAGAGACATTTTTTCCCAGAGTGATACAAGGAAATGAGGCCAGCTAGAAAGCGTGGAATTATCTTCCACTATAACCCCAGTGGCTGTTCAGTGGTTAATGAGCTCCCTTGAGCATGCAGACGTCCTTTTTCACTCCCTGTCCCTCTGGAGCTGCTCATCCATCCTCCTGGCCTTGTTATAACAACAGAGCAATGCTCTTTTAATTGACGTGGCTCCTGTTGCTGCATGAAGAGACACTTGTTTGTGTCGAATAAAGTATCCTGAGCTATAGAAAAGTATGATGTGATGGTGCTGTGCTATAAGGGACCCCAAATTGAGGGCGGGTTAATTCTCGAAGGGTCAGCTCTCACCTCCTGTTGCGGCAGGAGGGGTGACGGCGGGGCTGCGTTGCTGCTCTCCTGCACCCGTAAGCGCAGCAGCAGCAGGGTGCTGGCAGGGGCACCCACCGCAGCATCCCTCCGGGGCTGCCCAAGGGGATGCGGTGCTGGGGGAACAGCCCGCAGGGTCCTCCGTGGTGAGCTGCCCGTGACTGCACGGCTCTGGAAACCGCTACAAAACTCCCTTTGCACATCTCCTGAACCGTGCACGCTGGGAGGCATTTTAAAATGATGCCTAAATAACTGAGGAAAGGGCAAAACCCAATGCACTCAACCTTTATCCAGGGGCAGAAATATTTCTCTTGTTCCAGTAAATGTTGGTAACTGGGAAAAGCCGATGAGACTTTTCCTGATGGTGTGACTGTAAGTGCTAAGGAGGGATCCTCAAGAAAAGAGGAGGTAAGAAAAACCTGAGGGCAAGGGCTGAGCACCAGCAGGTTTTAGTATCCGCTGATCTCTGTGTGCCTCTGTGGAGCTATTAAACCACTGGACTAAGCTACACTGTCTTCTGACACAATCTTCTATTTAGCGACCTGGCATTAAAAAGGTACATGGCTACGGATGAAAGAGTTCCACTTTTGGCTACTGGCTAAAAGACTTAGAAAATTGTGTCCTCAGAGAGACAAGGTGAATAGTTTTAATGGAGATACCATTAATACAAATGCTGGCTGAATCAACATTTCAAGGGAAGGCCAGACTGAGAAAAATGATTCTAAACCTGAGTGTTTCACTAAAATGGGTTAGGAGTATTTGTAGCACTTTTATGTTTAGCTGTCATCCTGCTGAGATGGGAACATTTCAGAATATGGCTATGCATCAGAATTTAACTATCAGTGCATCTTTATATCGATCTGAGTGCCTGGGATCAGCATCCATAATGGATAATGAAGCTTGTGATCCCAAGGCACCATTATGAAGTCCTAGTATTCAGAAATAACTTCTGCTATAAGCAGAAGTTGTGGAGATACTTGTGAATACCAGGCCTGTCTCTCGAAAAATATCCCAGTTGCTATAAAGAACTTGTTCTGTTCCTAAACTATAAGACTGGCACAAAGTTGTATTTGTTGCATTTATCAGTTGCCTCGGACCTGTAGCTAGATTCATTCCTTCCTAGAAATAAGTATTAAGATTGGCAGATGTGGCAGGATCCATGGCAGAGATCGCCGGCCACCCTGCAGGACAGTGACCCTACTTCGGCAGCATCGCCAGAAAGCCAAACTTGTAAACCTGAACCATCAAATGAAGAGAGAGTAAACAACAGATCTGATTTAGCCTTCAATTTACTGTAATGACTCAAAAGACCCCGTTTCAGATTTGTGATACAGATTTAAATAAAAATTTCCGCCCCACCCCAGCTGGGTAGGGCTCTTCTTGCAGAAGGTATTCAGCGATGTGAGCCACAGCCAGCCTGTGACAAGTCCAGCTTCTCAGCTGCCAAAGTCACATTTCAGTGAGTTTCTTTTACTGAAGGAACAACAAATCAAAACACCGTTTGAATAACTGAAGAGCTTTTGATGCCATTTTTAATGTTATTCATAAGGAAATATGCAATAGATTCAGTGAGCCCCTTCAGAGGCCAGTGCTGGGCAGTTCAATACGTAGGAGTACATCTACTGCCAGACCACTGGGGCAGTATTTGAGAAGCATTCTTACCTCTACATTAATCAGCGAGAGATGCCTGAATAGTTATAGTCCTCAGAAAACTGCTGCTATCGGGGAAAAAAAATATAATGGAGCGATACAGATGGGAAAGTAAGAGATCACAGAATTGTTCATTGGCATCTTTGAAAGAAAGGAGATAAATTTATCTTTTTTAAGTAGTTTATACAAACTGCGGATCAACGATGACGTGCTCCGTACCAGGGTCAGGCAGCATCTTTCTGCAAGCCGGGTGCCGCGGGCTGCGCTCCCACCCGCGGCGATGCTCGGCAGGCACCGGGGATACGGCAGCACCCAACGGTGGGGAACCTGCACTGGGGTCCCCCAAAAATCAGGAATTTTGGTGGCCTGAGGAGGGCAACCTGGGAGTCGAGTACTCTTAATGGGTAACAGCACTGCTTCATACACAGCAACAGCGATCTGCTTACCCCCAGACCCTAAAGCATTCTCAAATGGAGGACCGGCATCCCTATGGCGTGCTTATAGAGGGGACACGGAGACAGGCGGCACTCACGAGACTTGCCAAAAATGTATTTTGGGCACGAGCGTGTTTAATAATTCTAGACAAGCTTTTTCCAGCCCTGAAACACACGTGTCCAGAAATAGATTTTATCTAGTATTTTTATTTTCCTCCCTGGCCAGATTTTCAGCTGGGCATGAAAATGAATCATAAATTTATCTTTCAAGTTTAAAATGATAATTTCAGGGCTTTCAATGAAATTCTAAGAGCTAATTTATTTGCTCAGTGAGCAAGTCTGAGCAGGTAGTCATTACATTTTTTCAGTTTATTCTGTTCACATGGATATTTGTACTTTATATTCCAGGACACACCCCGGATGAAAAAAATACTTTGCAGATACAAAACTGTGAAGAAGACCTCAGGCTGCAATGTGGCAGTGAATCAGATGTTAAAGATGGGGTGATAACCTCTCACCACCTGGACTGATTACTATTTCTCTATGAAGAAAAGTGAGTAGGAAATGTCTTCTGAATAACTGATTTCAGCAGTGCTGTAGGTTGTTGTCCAGAGGTGTAACGGCACAGGGTCTTTGGTCTGATTGCCCCAAATCACTGGCATATCTACAGATGGTGCCCTTTGTTGTTGTTTTTCTCATCTGTGTTTAACAATTCATGTTTTTCCTCTTGCCCTTTAAACTCCAGTTTGCAATCCACTGCTGTGAAATTGTTACGAGTGAAATCCGACTTTGCACTTGAAATGCAGCTTGGTAATAATAATTCGTTTGGAAAGCGTCTCATGTAACAGTGCTCAGCTACAAACAGAGTGAGTGGAAGGATGCACAGCAGAACCAGGGGGAAACAGGAGCAGTAAGAGAGGACATAAGGACTAATACCTACGACAGGCAACAAGATACTTTCCGATTAGAAAGCTAGAGAATTAGCCAAAGAGTTTCTTTCAGTTTAGAAAGACATTAAGGCTTGTCCTAAGGGTAACCATATATACACAGAAGTCCAATAGAACTTGTCTTTACTTCAATTGCTAAAGTGCAGAAACATCTTAATAGGGACACAGGGGATGCTTTTTATAAACCTACTGTAGGACAGCAGAGAGGATTGCAAAAATTCTCCAAGTGCTCCTCTGCAGACTGGTGGAGGGACACCTCAGGGATGGCTTGTGGGGAAGTCAGGCTGCTGAGGAGCAGTTAGTCCTTTCTCTTCTCAGTTACCTGTCTTCTCTCCTTGGCTCTTCTTGCTCTTGCAGTGGATAAACAGACCACCAAATGGTCTAGCGCAGACTCTGCTGTTATTTTGCCATGCTTTTTTTTTTGTATCCTGCTCTTGCTCTCAGCTGTGAATATACTCCACAGTGCTTCAGTGAAATGTATGTGCTTAGATATCTTGGGGGGTCCGGACCTTGGGCATGTAGGTGCCTGTACCTTGCTCCAAGTGGATAAAACGTGGATGGCGAGGGGATGCGTTCATGCTGCCTGCCTGCTGGCACGGGGACGGAGCACCTACGTGCCCAGTCAGGGCTCCCTGCACAGTCAGCGGAGACCAAACACCCAATTTAGCTTATCTGAAGCTGAGTATGAATTACTTATTTGGGATCATTTCGGAATTCCCAAGGCTGGATGGAGGCCATCTGGGGTGAATCCTGGCCCTGCCACGCTGCTCACGCAGGCTTTACCAGGGCGGGAGAGGAGCTGCGTGGATGCACACAGCGGCCCCATAGTGAATACTAATATTATCGTGGTGCCTGGGCAGGCACACGAGGGGAGATCAGTAGTTTTATTCATAGGTTTCCTTAGTCAGATTTGGAAGTTTTCAAGTTCCCACACTGGGACGCAAGCTCAGTCTCGACCCGACACCGATCAAGGTGGGATCCAGGTACACTTTCCTTCCATTTCCCATTGCCAGGACTCTTTACTGCAGTTACATATGTGGGTCCCACCACTGTGGCATCTTACCACCTTGCAGTACTCCTGTGAGGATGGGAGGGAGGGTTGTCATCACCGTTTTCAGGTTGGGAACGGAGGCAAAGACAGGCTAAGTGATGTGCCCAAGGTCACACAGGCAATCAGTGGCAGAGGAGGAACTGACAAGTCCGTGAATAACCCTTGCAGTAATGGCAGTCATGACCTCAGTTGTATGCGGAGCACCGAAATGTCCTAAAATCCAGCCCGGTCTCCCTTCTTCAGCAGCAACAGCATCATTCAGTGGACAAGGGCAAGAGAGCTGAGCGGGCTGTTCCTTCCCGCGGCCCCAGGACAGCAGCACCTTCTTAGGTGAGGATGTCCGGGGCAGAAGGGCTCGCTGATGATCTTTGCTTTCTGCCTGCTTTGTAACTGTGCCCCTGTAAACACCTTCATTTTCTTCACTCAGTAAAGTCACTTTAAGTGCCAATTCGGCAAAATGCCGTTATCGATGAACGGATTGTTAGTGGGTGGCTCTGAGGATGGGTAACAGCAGGTCACAAGACCTCAGCTGAGGCCAAGGTGCTTTTGGGGGAACTTAACCCTCTGTGGCCCGTGTGGATGCCTGCTGGGGTCCGAAGCTGGGCATGGGGAGCAGCTGGGTGGGTAGGAAGGCTGTCAGCTACTCCTGGCCAGGACTGCTGAGGCCAAACACGGGCTGTGCTGAGCTGGGCTCCGAAGATCCCCAATGTTTTGCTGCCCTCCTCCAGTCAGCCAGCACAACTGCACGTGAGATGGTTTCCAAACCCTCTTAAGTCCCAATGACCCAGTTTACCTCAATGCCTTTAATTACCAGTTTTTTTCTAACCTTGGATCCTTTCAGTAGATGCGTTTCTGCTGGCAGATCAGGGCAGGCAGTACCTGGCCATTGCTGAGTAGATGGAGACGGTGTTCCCGCGACCTTCGGGGCAGCAACCTGGCCTGCAGTCCTGGCCGCAGCTCCGGGGGCAGCAGTGGGGGCTGCAGATGCCGTGGGCCCCCGTGCTTGGACTCTGCCGGCGATTCCTCACATCCCCTCATCCCTCCCACTTCATCCTTCAGGCGCTGCAGAGCTGCAGGGGCACCCGTACGGCCAAAAAAATGGGGAAATGTGGGTAATTTCCAATTCTACCACGTCCCATCACCAGAACACACACATCCCCAGGGACCCAGAACTCTGGCACGGAGACCTGGATGCAGCTGATGAACTTTGGGAGAGAAAGGAAAGCTTTTGATGCTTGAGGAGAGCACAGAATGCCGTTTTGCTCCCTGTTGAGGTTGCTCGTGCTTTCTCCCTCCTCTGTCTCTCTCCTGTGTTTCACCTTCTACTTCCTTGCCTCTCCCCTCTGCTTTTCCAGCTGCTCTGAGATCCTGCTGCTCACCCAGTTTCCTCTCCCACCACATATCCCACGGCTGTTTGCCTCCCTCCAGCTTTGTCTTGTGCCTATGGGATGCTTCTGGGGGGGGGATGCATCTGCCCTTGCTCCTGGCCATGGCAGCCATCTTCACGTCACAGGCTGTACTAAATTTGCTGACGTTGGGGATTTCCATCTCAGTCATATTAACTGCTTGCGGGGTTGTCAGGGCCCGGACCACAAGGCAAAAAGTGCATTACCTATTACCGTAAGCTGCCAGCCAAAAACCTTGCAAAGAGCATGTGCTTGTGCCCAGCCAGTGAGTGCGTGCTTGCTGGCAATGCCTATGCTGAAAAGTGTGGGCTTGCTAAAGCTCTGTCTTATTTAGGAAGTAATCTAAAATAATTTTTGTAAACGTCCGGAGTGTCCCTAGTTGAATTCCTATTTACGTCTCCACCAGTTCGTTGCAGGACTCACTAACAGACACCAACACTCACCCAGAGCTCCCGTGCCCCCCAGACACACTGGACAGAAACGGGGTAGCTCTGTGTATAAGTACACCCCCATCGCTGACTCGTATGGGGTCTCATTCCATCGAAACACATGAAGTCTAGTTTTTTGGATCCTATGTTGCTGGGGGTATGGGAAGGGGAGTGTGGATATAGGCTGACAGCACTTCTCCTCTCTTAATGTGCACGAGGAATGCACACAGACGTGTCTGCTCCTTCCTAAGCATTTCTGCAAATATATTTATAAATCGATGTCATTTCAGCCAGCCAGTCAAGAGGATCAATAATTAGTAGCACTCGTGTACTATACAGCATTGATCCCCCTCTCCTACCTGCACAATATGCAGTAAAAGCTGAGTGTGTGTGGTAGCTGTTGGAAGTTACTTTTCAAGCTATACATTTTAAGGATGCGTATGTGCAATTGCCCTGATCTGAAGGATTAAGGGCTAATTTGGTGAATAGATATCTTCCTCCCAGACAGTGAGAATAGATAAGATGGCAGGTCGTAATCTACTGACTGCACGTGTTACCTGGTACTGTATTTCCAGAACAGCATCACGGGTGCAAAAGTTCAGTGTGAAGAGCAGCAGTGGGAGAAACCTGCCAGGTTATTTTTTTGAACATGGGAGTACTAGCTGCTGTGGGAGGGTCCTCCACCAAAATCAGACCTGCTGCTGAGGGGAAGGACCCGCCTGTACTGGTGTCCTCAGCACAGAGCAGGAACCAGAAAGGCAGAGATTTTTGGTACTGCCATGTTTGACTGTTCATTGTTGGTCACCTTGCAGAAAGGGCATGATTAATAGAAAAAAATTCTAGATTCTAAATGTAAAGTTTTTTTCTATTGAAGCTGCTTTTAATGCTACTTCGGAGACTTTACTGGCTGAAAACTAGGGAAATTAAATTTCTCCAGAGCTAGGTGTGAAGTACCGAATTTCAACATTTTATGTGCTTATGCCCTCCTTGGAAACTTCATCCACAGTTTTTCAGAACAATTGTAAATAGCTTCGGAAAGAAACTGTAAGCTTGGAGATCACTAGCAAAGGCTGGGTAGGATTTCATGGCAAGTGTTGTTCAGCGAGGAGTAAGAGCAACCAGGAGGGCTTTGTCTGGCTCCCAGCAACAGTATGAAGCAGTGTGGAGAGGGCAGGGAAGCACAGCCTCTCCCAGCACTGCCAAATATTATCACCAGCAAGGATATGGAGCGGACATCTTCTTAGGTCTCTGTTTGCCTGTTATTTCTCAGGTTCTGAGAAATGCAGGTCATGCAGTAAATATGCAGAAGTAAAATGTTTTTACTTTTTAGTTATTTTAAATGTATTTTTTACATATTAGAAATTAATAAATTTCTCCTGTTGTCTTCTTCTCTCATTGATTTAATGGGTTTGCTAAGATCAGATGGCTAAAGACAACCCAGTTTCATTAACTCCATCGGGACCTTCCTACATCCAGTACCTATGCTGACTTTGAGAAGACTTTTACCAAGGAAGAAAAGTGACCTTAGCTAATACATTATATTTAGGAAATTATGATTTGCTTTCCTACAATACATTATTATTATTTTCCTCCAGTAACAGTAACACAGCTGTTGGCTCTTACAACAGACATCCAGAAACTCCAACTCATGGATGCCGTTGACTCCAGCAGGATGCCTTTCAGCTCTGCTTTTGCAACATCCTTCCATTTCAGCTCTCAAGGATGAGCTCATTTGGGCTTTTCGGTTGCCAAATGATGGAATGAAAATTTCCAGTGATGGACTTGTTAAATAATGTAAATCTGACTATTTGAGGAACAACCTGAGGAGGGGATATAAGGTGTCACCAGTGCACGTGTGGGGTGCCAAACGAGCTGGTCATGATCATGTGGGCTCTGGCAAGTCAGCCCACAAATTAGCTGCGTATTATGTACACAGGTATTTTCCTGTCCTTTAAAACTGCTGTCTGACAGGCTCACTTGCTGCCCTGTGCTTCTTGGACTAGAAGAGACAGCTATCGCTGTCCCCTGCTCATGTCCTTGTCAAACAGAAGAGCCCTCCTCGATTTAGTGGTTTCTGGTGCAGAAGCCACTTGGTACTTTTGATGATCCTCGCTGCTGATGCATTGATGCACCCTGAGGCACCAATGCATCTTTTCCAGTTCTGGTGTAGCTTTCTGGATGTGGGGAGAAGCACACAGTATTCAACTTCAGAAACATCTCCTCCCCCTAAAATCGATGTATCTGTCCACGGCAATATTAACGGTGCCTATCAGTCACTTGCAGAGCAGAAAGCAGGATGCATCCAGGAGGGGCAGACAGCTATTCAATCCCATTAAAGCCCAATAAATAAATGATAGCTTGCCTAGTAGAGCAATCTGGGCTATCAGATGTCCTTTCATAATAAGGAAGTGTAAAGCCTTCTTTTCTGCTGGGAGAAGGTTCCCCTGCAACAGCACTGACCTGCCTGGGGAGGTATTACCAGCTGCTGCATGTCACTTTGTTGGGTTCTGGTGGAAAACTTTGCCTCTCCCTTCCTATACCTGCAGTCCATCATCATTTCTTTTGGTGGGCTTCACAATTTTTCCAGGACATTGATGAGATATTGTGAAAAAAATCGGGGTGTTTGCTTTCCAGTCAGGAAACCACCCGGTATGTCACCGCCTGTGCTCAACATGGCTATGCCATATGGGTTGCATGGAGGAGAGATGCTGTCCTCGTCTGTATAATGGCATAGACTGTTTAAAAAGCACAGTCCAGGCCAAGAGAGGAAGGAAGCTGACTTACTTTTTACTAGAGATCCCTTTTCTCTAAGTGCTTGGCTATAAGCACTCAGCAATTGAGTCTTGAAGGGAACAGTGCCAGGGATGCCTCCTGAACACTGTCTATGAAAGTTATTTGCAACAAATCTGATTCTGTAGATAAAACAAAACTGAGCTGGACTGAACTAGTCCAGCACATGCCATCTGTTTGTGAATCTATTGGGAAGCTGAAACTGGAGAGGAAATTCATCTACGTGCAGACAAGTCCTTGATGTTGTCAGTGTGAGTGGTCTGTCTGGGTTTTTGAAGCTAACACTCCTCAGACAAACTGCTCTGTAATGAGCAGAGTTGGCAGAGGCTGCTGCCCATGTTTCTCTCCCCTGTGTAAAACTTCTCTGGTGCCTCCTGATGTGGTTGATCTCTCCTTGAAACCCTTCTGCAGTGAATGCACTAACTTACTCCCTCTCCCTTCATTATCTGGTTACCTCTTTCCCAGCTGTGTTATCCTTGAGAGGACCAGCCCTCTGCCAAGTGTGATTACATATGGCCTCTGCGTTCAAATATTATTACAGGGGGTTGACAGGCAGCATGATCGCACAAGTCTCAGTTCCAGGGGAAACAAGGATAAAGATCCCCCAGAGAGAACAAAAAGGAGAAAACCAACCTGATTTAAGAAAGCTCCAAGCAGTCATTGGCTAAAACGTGGGTTGAACGGGGCTTTCCCAGGCAATGCTCTTCCTCTTAAACAAGTGGAAGAACATCCCTGCCTTGCAGACAGTTATCACACAAGGCTGGACCTACAGATGTTATACAGATATGTTATCTGCATATCAGCTAACAATAACCTGCAAAAGAAAAGGACCTTACAGTTATTATTCATAATATAGAGGCTGTAAAAACCCCATGAGTTTGGTGCCTCTGATGTCCATTTGGGAGTGCAAAAGAACGGTAGACATCTCGCTTAAAGGGGCCTCAATTTCCAAGGGGCCAAACCTCTCCCAGGTTGCAACAGGCAAATCAGCTGCATGGAGGATTTTCATTTGTAGCTGCGCGTGCAAAGCCCTGTACTTTATTTACCTCGTCTAACCCAAGCTCACCAGTCCTCGAACACTGTGCATAGGCGTGGGTGTGCGTGTAGGTGTAGATGTACTGCATATTCCTACACCAGAGATGTATTTCTGCCAAGTACTAGCTCTTGTATCACAGGCCTCGTCAGGATGCTGGATTTGCTTCCTCAGTTCAGTGAATGTAACTCTGGAACCAGGGTCCAAAACACCAGAGTATTTCCATAGGTGAGCTCAACTTCTTGGTGAGTGACTATCTGGGAGGTAGGTATCTCTGTTTTCACCCAGGAAAAAGGACAGAAGATCTCAGTGTCCTCCTGATACGGGATGAAAACTCATTTTTTCCATGCAACTGATTCTTGCTTTGTGGCTTTATTGCCTCTTTCCGCAGTGATGCTCTTTAGAGTGTATAACATATTAAACCAGGTCTTTCTAAAGGAATGAGGTATCACCCTGGATAGTCTTAGAGCTCCTAACTGGCAACCTAAGCAACCCAGCATTATTTATAAATGAAAGCAAAGTAATCGATAGCAGCAATACAGACTCGGTATTCAGTTTCCCTCTCTGAAATTTCCGGCAGTGCTGTACTTAGCACCGCAGCTCAGAGCTGGCTGCTGCTGGGTATTTAGCGAACTAATAACTCAGCTGATATGGATTTTATTTTCATTCAGTATTTGCTATCTAACTGGGTAGGATACTTGCAGTCCTTAGGGATTTGGGGTCTTTTTGCTCCTCCAGAGAAGTCTGGCTCCAGTCAAGCTCGCTCTTTCTTGTTTCCCAACTTCCAGACCAGCTTTTTATGCCAGGTGCTTGCCAGTTTTTCCCCTTTCATGATCTGTAATATGAATAGATGGATTTATTATCTCTTTCATTTATTCCTTTCCTCTGCTCCAGCCTCCAACTGATGGCCTAATCATCTTCCTGGCAAGGAGGGCTGTCTGTCTCGTAGGATTTTAAAGAAGAAATGTATTTACTTCAATGACTTTGAGGCAATTCCTGTCTGGCTGCGTGAAGGGTTGGCAGGAGGATTTTTAGGAGGCAATGACTGCATATATGAAACATTTCTTATGAATGCGTTTTACAACCTGTGCTGTGCACTGCTTACACTATGCCAGTGCCTCTGGACCATGATGCAAAATCATTGCTTCACCTATCATCTGCGCACTGGCAACCACCACTACGTTTTATATCTGCCCTGTTGAAGCCAGGCAGGACAGCGTGGCACCAAAACCGATTCCCATTTTGTAGCTCACAGTACCTTCACTGTTGGCCTGGTGAGCTATCTGAAGACTGCCACAACATGCAGGTTCAGGGTCTTCATCCCCTGAGGTAGAGTTTGGACCACCAGCGCCTGTAGGAACTGCTCCTGTTCTTGGCCAATGTCAGAACCCAACAAGCCAGAGCTTCAGGCGAGACATGAACAGTACTAGGACAACCAGAGCCGTCAAAATCTCCAAAACAATCTGTTGCACCCGAAGATGATAGGAAATAATTCGGGGCCTGGAGGCAGGTCTGTTGCAATTATAGACAGGCAATGCAAAAGATGAAAAGCAGACGAGGGAAGAGATGGAGCATGATCAGAAGCAGTGGTTAATAATCAGATAGAAGGCACAATTAAGGGTGACTGTTCTGTGATGTCAAGTGGAGGAGGGGAGATAATCCAATTCCAGAAGTGCTGCCAGAGCACCGCAACACTCTGCCTGCCATTCATTTAGGCAGCAGGAGAGCACTACCAAACACACATCATCATTATAGAAAAGAAGCATTCATTTCTCTCTTGTTCACTGTGCAATTAATTAAAAACTTATATTTTATTTGTAAAGTCACCATAAGGTTGGGGTCGATTTATGTCTTGCTGAAAGCACAGTCACTGTTTGAGGAGTTAAAATGCTTCAGCATTTATTATTTGTCTCCCTCCCAGCTCTCCCTAAATCCTTTCTCTGGCATTCTTCTTCCTCTGCCGAGGTCTTGCCTTGGCCTCTTGGACCTATATGACCCTCTGTCCGTCATGATGTGTCCTCCTGTGCCTGCCCCCATCCTTATACACCCTAAACATCTCAGAGGGTGTCCAGCCACCTGTGTTACATACATTGAGCTGAAGGCCAGGGTTCAAAAGTTGTTAGTGAGACACTCCTCAAAAAACACTTGCAGGCAGCATGACTCCTTCAGCCACATTTCCAGAGGAGAAAATCCAAACAAAAGCCTTTTGAATAAGCAAGACAGGGCCAACCTCCAACCCAGTTAAGATTTTCATGTCCCATTTCCTTTCTTTCTGTTTGTGCTTCTCCTTAGGTTTAGGCCTCCTAAAGCAGGCACCGGTCCTTCTTTTATCCTCGTATGAGAAGCCAGGACACGCTGGGTGCTGCGTGAACAGCACATACACAGCAGACTAACTGTACGTGCTCTCCTAAGGGTGTCCTTCATCAAAATGAAAAGGATAGAAGTTTCCACAAACAACTGTCCTATATAAATAGATGAGGAGGTAATATTAAGATTAAAGACCTGGCATCCTTGCTTGGTAGGCGAAATGTAGGATGCTGTATAGCAGGAAATTCTTAACACAATAAGAAAATTGCAGCTTATAAATCAACAAGTAGGTTCTAGTTAAAAATGAAAAGTCTAAGTAGGAAGTAAAAAATGGAACAAAGTGCTCTAGGAAGGAAATGCTTTGTGTTTATTTATGGTGCACTATAGTTAAGACGTCAAAAGAAATGGTAGGCATTTATGTCCAAAGCAGAGCTGAACACCTAGATGCATGCACATGAATTGTTTGCTGATAATTAAAAGTCTCTGAAGGCTGGGTTAGATTAAGCTTTGTTGTCAACAGGTGACCATAATCTTCCAGACAGTTTTGTTCAACTGTATGGAAGTCCTCTAGATTTATGAGGATTCTGTAGTAATCAAAATTATTAAATGTTTGTGTTCAGAAAGAACAACCTAACCTACATACATCAGAAATTAGGATGATGTGTATTTTTATTTGACTTCTTTCAAAAGTTGCTTGCATCATAGCAGGAATCTTGGTCTCAGCTCTTGTTTTATTCCCATTGTTTATGCTGCTTTATTACCATTTTTCAAATTAAACATCTTTTTTTCCAGTGAGGTGGAAAGTGGCCTTGTGTTTATCATGGATAAAAACTATGCACACAGGCAAGGCAGGCATATATATAAAAAAATCTAAACCCTAGTTCAAACCATGGTAAAAGGGGTGTTTGCCCATAAGCTGAAGATCCTATAGGTTCTGCCCAAATTGAATTCAGACCTCTGAAACAGAGGCAGCCCAGGGACTGTAAGGCCTTCTCACAGGGCATCTGAAATGTTGAGCATGCTGAGGAGGGACCATGAAGAGCAGTTTATAGCAATCTTATACTCCAAGATTTAGATACATCCCAAAAGGCTGCAGGCAGATGCCTCTGTCCATTTAGTCCCCTTTATAGGGCAAAAATTACCCACCTTTGCTTCCAAAGCATCAGTGGAGCTAACGTTTTTCTATAAAAGCTTGGCAAACCCATGGAGACTGTGGAAGAGATGGAGTACGTTGCAGCAGGACACTGTATTTTAGTGGTTAGAATACTCACCCGACATAGGCGAGTTGTGGCCCGTATGCCAAGAGCTATTTGTGCGTTTTTTCATTAAATACTGGCAGGATAAGAAACACAATCAGTGCCTCCTTGCTGGCTGAGGCACTAATGATGGTCCACCTTCATTAGCAAATATAAGTAGTAGCAAATGTACTCCTCCCAATGTACTGTTGTCCTAATGAACACAGGCTGTCGTCAGACAGGGGCTTCCCACTTCCAGAGTACTGTTGCCATGAAACTATTAAAAAAAAAAGGTGGTCGCCACTGTACTTTTTAAAGGCACTTGGGCTGAGGAGAGGTGCTGAGCTGCTCGGGCTGGGAATGGCCCCCGAGGTGTGCAGAGGTGGCACGCTGCTCCTGGAGTCAAGCAGGCAGATGCCTCCGGTATTATCTGGCAGCTGCCTGGGGGCTTTTTGGGTCACAGCTTTGGCCATCAGCTAGCCTCAGTGTAGTTTCAGTTGCAAGCCCTAAGCCGTTTCTTCTCACCCTAAAAGACTATGGCATTTCATACTGAGTATAAACACTCAAGACCAGGCTATAAAATGGTCAAAGGAACAGAAAGAATTTGGCTTCGTAGGTTGGATTTTGCAGGCACCGCCTCAGATGTAAGAACCCCAGTGGTACTTCTCCTCTCTCGTACTAGAGATGAACCAAAATGGGGCTGAGTTTCTGCCCGGGGATGTTTGTGTCGGCAACATCCAGGAGATGAGGAGCTCTTGTATTTGTGTATCCCGCTGTAGTCAAGGGCTACTGAGGACCTGGATCAATGACATGCCCACCGTTAATGGTGAGTACAAACCATAGCCCTGTGATACTCAGCTATCTGCTGCTAACAAGAAAAGATTTGAGGGAGTAATTGCCAGCAACATGCAGACAGAGTTAATGTAGAGGTACAAAATGATGCCTGGCAAAAGGAGCTTTTCCAAAACCAGGTCTTTAAAAACACTCTGACCTATATGTTAGTATTAAATAACTCTCACATTCATATCGCAGTTTACGAGTGAGTTCTGTTGGTGTTCCAGCTTAGTTCTCTCTGAGTGTGTTCAGGAAACCTGTGCTCAGTTTGAACCCTGAATATCATCAATACTTCCCTTGTTTTGCTCTGAACTGTGTGAAGTTCTGGTTTCCAAAGATTGTGACTTCAGGCTTAGCTCATTTGACTTTGCTAACCTGAACTGTGCCAAATTCTGACATCATGTATAAAAGCTTCAGTACAGATGTAGGAGGGGCCAGACTCAAAATCTTAAATTATCCTAAGTGTCCTGTCAGGGCAGAGAGCCCTTGGGTCTGATGCCACTTCTCTCATTCATGCCAGGCTGGCATCACCCTTAGCAGGAATTTGGATGCAAAGGAAATGCAAAGTCAAGGTCCATAAAAGCAGCCTTGGTTTGGGACATAAACGCTCCCGAGTGACTAAAAAGTGACATTGGAAATGTGCATCTTTAAATCTCTGCTCAGAATTCCCTCCAGGGCCAATAGCCAAGTGGATCAGTAAACTTACTTATTGCTAAAGGAGTGACGTTGAGAGAAGAATGCCTTTACTTAAAAGAACCTAAATGAAAATTTAACAGCCAAATGAAGGCCCTTTTGAAAGTTTTATTAAAGGAGAAAGCAGTAAGTACCTGTAACACTTGAAATAAACTGCTATATGCTAGTAGCTGTGATCAAATCTACTGACCCATTTGGACCTTGAGGTAAGCATTATTTAAAACAAAAGACATACATAGCGTGTGGAGAGCTGGTTATTCAAATGCAGAAAGCAGCTATTTGTAACTAGGTCCTCCATCTCCTTTCTGTCTTGTGCAGCCCAACAGATACAGGGAACCACAAAGCTGCGCCCTTCCCCAACGCCAGAGCTCTCTTTTGTGAATGTTGGTGCAACTCAGGTTTACTGCAAAGGCCCGGTTTCAAGGTCTGTTGGTTTGTTTTTACTAGAATGAGCCCAGTACTAAACTAGATTCACAAACATTTCTTCTTTATAACTGCTAAATGTGTAACTTTTGTTACATGCTGTTCATAACCTTTGTGTGGGTGAGATCTTTTGTTTGCATAGATGCTCAAGGAATGGCTATTCTCTGTATAAACACATACACTGAGGAGCAAACAATAGTACATGGGGTATGTCAAACTGTTATTCCTGTTTGTCTTAAAAGGTTTATTTTCCTAGGTGAGGTGCAGAGGCACCGGGACAGGAGCAGGTATGTTTGTGCAATGAGGGCTGAAACCTTGGGTTTGGGAGCCATCAGGTCTCCCTCCAGCATGGCAAGGAAGTCTCATGTCTCCTTGCTCCTCAGTGGGCATAACGCGAGGCTGAGGGTGTACAACAACCCTGAGGGAGCGTTCTGAGGGGAAATCCTTCATTTCTTCCTTCTGGGGCAATCCCATGCCTTGACCATAGGAAAGCCTTGGAGGTAGGTGAATGATCACACACAACAAAAAGAGAGAAACAACGAATAGCCATTCACAACTTTGTGAATGGCTTATTTCTCAGATTAAGTTGTGTCCTTAGGATTAATTATGGTAACAAATATATGTGTAGAGCTTAGGATCAATTAATGAAGAAAGAGTCAAAGTAAATTCAAAGATTTACAATTAGCTGCAAAAAAAATCCTACTGGCTCTGAGCCCCACTAAGGACTTATGGTATAGCTCATGTTTTTATGAATCCAACGACATGTTTTAATGGGACATATGAGCATGTCTGTATACATAAATAGAAATAGATATGCCTATGTAAGGGAGTTACGGCAGTGTGACAGCTTTAGCTATGTGCAATTATACTTCATTCACCAGGCATTTTTTAAAGCCTCACCTGCACCCATCCCACTAATCTGTATCCTTCGGGCCCAGTTTGCACACTATAAATCCCTGATACTTTCAAACTGCTGCTGCCACAGAGGATGAAGAAGTGATGCCCTCCCACCAGCATAAGCTCTCAGCAAACATTCCCTTTCTGAAGGTGGATCTTTCACTGATTCCATCTTCACAGTGCTTTTCTGCCCGTCATCATGCTCTTCCCCATCTCTCCCAGTGACCCAGGCAGCGAGGCAATGCAGCATCCTTTCTTGAAACAGCCAGGCTTAAGACTTGAAATCTCAACACACAACAAAGCCAGGACTTTGTGCAAATGGAAATGGAGATTCCCACCTTTATAGCTGATCTCCTGACAGATGGCCCAGCTCCTAAAACTGAGGTATTATTGCACATGGAAAAGCAGTTTTAAATAACTGTCAGAGAATTCAGAAACTTACCAGTTAGCTTCTCACTCTCTTTTGAGTCCTGTACCTCTGTAGTAAGGCAGATGGCTAAAGTCATGTGAAAACTGTCAGCAGCATAGTTCCTTCAGTATCTTTGTGACGAAGCACCTACAGCAGTTTTTCTACCACTGTCTGGTATACATACTGTGCCCTTTCGGTACTGCTTGGAGGTGGTACATGTTCTGGATGGCCTGTCTAACACCTTCAGGCCTTTACCATATACCAGGTGCTCAGGCATCTGCCTAGTCATGCTAAAAAATATTTATTGCTGCGCTTCTATCAGTTCTTTCTCTATATGGGGAAAATATAAGCTTATAAACTTAGAGGACCCAATCCTGCACTGTCTTGTGTGCAAAGGGCATTTATATGTTTTAGAGACGCTCTGAAGCCCATGGGCCAGGCTGAAGTCAGAAGAATTTGCCTGTGGGTTTGCAGGACCTTCCTTCTTCACAGTTAATGTGATATCAGATGTAAACCATCATTCATAGTCTGTGAGGCAAAAGGTTGGCCTCATTTATCAAGGTATCTGTTTGCTATGAACAGTCAGCTCATCTCCAAATATAACCTATTTTTTCCTTTAAAAGTCTATGAAATCAAGAATGATGCTGGGCTCCATTTGCACATTTACCTCTGCAGGTGTTTCAGTGCATCCAGCCCACACAAGTTGATTGATTTCACATCTCTCTCTAGTTTTTCCCCACCCATATTTCAGTGACTGTTTTTTTACTGGCACTGAAAAAGTGCGTAATAGGAAGACTTGTTTCTTACTCTCATTCTAGTTCTCTTACCTATCTGCTTTCATCTGTGCATAGGCAAAGAATATGTCTCTTGTTTTGCTATCCACTGCTGTAGCTTGTTTCCTGAGGAGGAATACAGCAGCTAATTAAAAGGTGGCTGTCTTCAGTGGCGGCACTCAGAGAGCCTGAAACTCCTCTTGAGCAACTGCATTTTGTCACCTTTTGAACTGCCTCCCTGGGCTGTCACCCCTCAACTCCCCCGAACCGCTGCCAACACCAGCAGGGCTTTCTTCCAGAGTAGCTGGCAGTTCTGCGTGAAGGAGAGCAAGCGAGACAGAAGGGCTTTGATTTTGTCCCACTCCTTCAGCAGCACCCTCTTCACCTCCGCAGAACCCCTTGTATCCGGGGTCTTAAGGATGGGGGCCCACAGACGGGAAAGAAGGAGATTTGTTACTTGGATGCAGGCCTTGCAAATACCAGTCTGAGTCATGGTCGTTCTAATCCAGTCTCAACATTTATTCATGGCTTAAATCTTGTCAGCTCAGAGAGGTTTCTCTTGGGTTCTTGTGGGTGCTGTCCTGCTCTGTGGAAAGTGTCCTCGTGGTCTAACCACATAAGGCACGGGGACTCTGCTGCTTAAGTGACAGCTTCGAGGTCAGGAGAAATGTCTATGACTGCTAACAGAAAGAAAAATAATTAGGAACAGAAGGAACCTAGAAACGATGTGTGCTTCCTAGACCAAGCTTATTGCTGTCATTAGCATCAGAATATGATGACTTCACAGAACACTTTGTTTGGACAATGAGGTTGGAGGGAAAAAGAGAAAGTCATGTAACGTGTTGCCCTTAACCACTCTGAATATGAGGGCCTCAAAGCTGCAAAAAAAGGGGGGGGGGGGGAACTTTTAAAAAACTGCAAATGTAGTTTTCCTCTATGCATTTCTTCCTTTGTGAAATGCTTTGGGCTGCAGTGGCTTTGCATCTTTTGTCCTCTACTCGGATGTCTAAACCTCCATGGCAGCAAGCCATCGTCCATCTCCTGGATGGTTAAACCTCCCCGGTAGCAAGTCATGCTCCACCAGCTACTTTTAACTCTTTTTTCTCTTATTGACAATTTAGAATTTTACAAAACAAAGTGCCTGGAAAACTCTAAACTGCTGCTGAAAGTGTCTTGGCCCTGAGGGTAGAAAACGCATTTTAAAACCTGTCACCTTTTTTTATTTCAACCCTACATCTCCTCTTTATCTCCACAAGCAGCCCATGTCACCA
Source organism: Haliaeetus leucocephalus (assembly GCF_000737465.1). NCBI lineage: Eukaryota > Metazoa > Chordata > Aves > Accipitriformes > Accipitridae > Haliaeetus > Haliaeetus leucocephalus. The sequence continues at coordinate 2,923,388 of NW_010972931.1, forward strand.
CATGCACCATTAATTCTGGTACTTTCAAATCAAGCAGAAGAAATAAACCAGGCTGTAGCCCTTTCTTTGTGCTGCCATAATGAACCAAGCTAGGAATTTGGAAGATAAAGTGCTGACATTTTAACTTTTAATTGAAGAATTTCTTCCCCACAGAGGTATCAACAGGGAAAGGAGCATCATCCTCCCTTTTAAAATTAAAGGCCAAGTTCCTCAGCTGTTTTTAGCCAGCATGGGTAGAGCCACAAGTGGGATGGTGTATGCCTTATTTTGTCAAGTAGCCAGGAATCCTCATCTCTCCAACGTCACACAACGTCCTGCAGGAGGACCCAGCCCCTAAGTCAGGTTTTATGGCCTTCTTTCTGTTACACCTCCATATCTTTATGAAAACCTAAACACAAGCTTTTAAGAATTGGCAAGCTGCTTCCCTCCTGGGTGAAATAAATGCTGTAGTTGTCATCTTTTCGATGGATGTGAGCAGTGTAAAAATGCTGGGACACCGGACTTCAGTAAGAACTCGCCATCTTATCCACCCATAAATACCCGGGTCGTTCCTAAGGACCCTTTGGGAGGGAGAAAGAGACCCACTCGACATTACTGGGATACCTCTCCACAGCCGGTGCATTTTGTTCTCGAGTGAGCTTCAAAGGCTGACCCACTCGCCTCTGCTTGCCCTTTCCCTCTGCTCTCTTCTTCCCAGTTGAGCCACACTACAACATTCTCCAAACTTCACTCTCCTTAGCAAGACATTTTTGATCCAGTGGGAACTAGCAGTGCATGTCAGAATATTACTCTAATTTCATATTTCATTGTGCAGAGTTTCTGAAGAGTACTGTGAGTTATTTAAGAGGTACATCAGTAAAACAATTAGGAGATCAGTTTGAAAAATGTTGCAGTAGATCACAATTCTCGAAAGGGTTCTCAATGTGGAACATGGCTCTTGACTGTCCTCAGTTTCCATTAAACTGTAAAACAGCCTGTCATGGGAAAGGAGGAGAACCTTGTAACTGAGACTTGGAACACTGAACTGAGGAAAGCTGTTCAGAATATACTGAGGAAACAATCTTGCATGGGAAGAGAGAGGTGCAAGGAGCTCTTTTCCCTCGCTGAGACTGTACTATTATACATTGTCCTTGACTTTAACAGTGTCTGCTACAGTAGACATGACAGGTGCCTGGCTAAATTAGGCACCAGCTGATATGAGGAAAGGTACAGGGTGCCCCACTTACTTTTGGGCTTTGAAAAAACTTATAATTTGAATGGATACTATAATTCACTGTGCTATTCAAGGAATTTTGGAAAATGCCTTGAGATGGGCAAAATAATTCATCAAACTTTATGTTTACTACTTAGAAGTGTAATTGAATTTATGCCTGTTATAAAAATATCATTACTACATCTGTATTTCAGATTGATTTACTCTTTTGGTGATGGCATATTTTTGAAATTTAAACTGCATTTTCCAGAGGAGTTTCCTCAGGCATTCCAAAAATTGATGATCTGTTCCTGTTTGGATTGGTATAAATACCTCTGTGTATACATTTTTACCTATGTACAAATTAATGTAACAGTTCACCACACAAACTAAGGGGGTTTTTTGTCAGTCACACTTCTGATGTGTTATTGTTGGTGCATTTCAAACATACCTTTATTAATCGTCTTGCAGAGGTACACATTCAGCTTATATAAACTTAGGCTCTATCAATAGAAGAATATTTCAAAACCAGGTACGTCTCTGAAAAACCTTTTTTACTTTAGTTTTCAGAGATTTTTTCCAATAAAAAGGCTTCTGTTGTGCAGTCCTCAATGTAACACTGGATTATTCCTACCAATAGGAATTTCCTGACAAAGGTCGGGTATGTTATTTCTGCACCTCTCAGTTGTTGACCTACCACTACCCAAAGAAAGTCACTTTAATCTATCAAAGGAAGAGTTCAATTTTCAGAGATTTTATTTCTGTATTGAGTCAATCCTTTGGGAGGCACCTGAAAGAGAAGATATTCTCATGTTTTACTAAAACCATGTTGACTGTTCTGTGAAGTAAGATTAGGGTACAGTGACTTCATTTAGTTGTTACAGATTTACACAAATCCTCATTTTCGTAGTAGCACATTCCTATCATGGGTTGTATGTCTTCTGATATTTCATGTCTTCATAGTCTGTGTTAAAGGGGACACGTAATTACTAGGACTGTGGATACATTAAATTTGACATCTTTGCATTTTGTTATGCCTGTCTCCAAACTACTGCAAAAGACCTTCATCTCTGCCTTTTGGTTACCGCTTGCATTTTGTTTTGTCTTCCTTTCTTAAATCCTTTGAATGAGATGAATTCCCTTCTTTCACTGAGCAATAAGACTTTCCTGAAGGAAGCAGTGCTGTCATTAGCCCAACTAAAAGACAGTTGTCAGTCTTCAGCAAAGTCAAGTCCATTTCTCACAATAGTGTTGCCTTGATACGGTTATGAGCTACACCACAAGAATGGTCTCCAGTGCATCATCCATATTTCTCATTATCTAGCTTTATGAAGAGATAAGTAACATAATGACTTTTGGTATCATGTAGCATGGGGTTTTTTGTAAGGGACAATGTACCTTTCCTCAGGTACATTGTCCTATGACTCTAAATACACCTGACATTTAACTTGACTTTTATCTTGCTCTTTTCGGTTTGCTTCTTGCTCCCACTGGAATATCCCACTTCTTCACACAGCACACAGGTATCCATGGAGCTCCTCATCACAACATGCTGTGAGTGCTAAAAGTTTAGAGTTCAAAAACTGACTGCACAAGTTAATGGGCAAAAAGTCTACTGAAGGCAATTAAAGACTTTAAACCTGCTTTTGACAAACATGTACCCGTGTGTCATTCATTTATCCGAGATGCCTCTGCACAATATGATGAATAGCTATACCTTCCCAAGTCCCTTTTTAAGCTGGCAGACAGAGTCCCTTAAATGTTCTGCTAATAAATCCACACCACACCACGCCTTGGAAACTGGCTGGTGCCAGGAAGCAGAATTTTTGAAGTGAATTGTCCAGCAATTGTCTTTTAAGAGCCATTGACTATTTTAGTCAGTCAGTGGCCATTAACCTCAACCTCATGGCTACTTCTCTTGTTCTTTTTGCTTCCTTCATGGTTTCCTGATACTGCCCAGCTGAACTAAGGCAATGTATTCCTAGAGGGATTGTACCAGTCACCATGCCAATAAATACTATTTATAAATTGTGAACAAAGGAAATCTACTTACCTCATTGTCATGACCCTGTGTGACTGGGCAAGCTGACTTCTTAAGAATCCTGAGTTTAGCCTCAGCGATGACTGGCTTACCTTTCTGTTGGGGGTTCCAGTAATGGGAGGAGGAGACAGGACCCAAGCTTTGTGAGGAATACAAAAGCAGCCCGAGTACTATGGTGAAGAGTTAAGAGCACTGCAGGTATTTAAGCTATTTCACACTGGCAGTCTCTATGACTGGATCTCTGAGCCTGGGCCTGGGAAACAAACCCCTGCTGAGAGCAGGAGTCATGGAGGAGGGCTGGAAGGAATGGATTTTTTGTTTTTAATTTTACTAAAAGCAAACAACCAACCTTCCCCCAAAGACACCACCACCACCACCAAAAGCCCACAATGGATTTCCAAAAGCGGTTCTGAGAAAACAACCCTTGCAAGAGAATGAAGCCAATATATCAGGACTGACTTAGTACCAGACCAGACCCTCCTACAAACAGTGTAAATGACAATACTACAGAAGGGATGAAAAAAGTAGCTGGAGAGTCATGTCCTGGAAGACGGAAAGTGCTGAGGTGCTTCCATTGTCTGGTACAAGTCAATATGGTCACTGGTGGTCTTGGGATGTAAGGTGTATTAAATTTGCAGAGTCCATAACGTTGGGAGAAACTGTTGAGTATCTCGGAGGAAGTATGCTGGTAGACGGACTTAGAATTCAAAATTATTTTGAATATTGCCCAGCTGTTGGGCATCACCCTTTAAGAAAGATGTGGCCCATGCAGAGTGTGATGATACAGAGACTAGAAGGAAGCAGTGGGAACATCCACTAGCCTAGAAAACATGACCTGTAAGGAAAGACCAAACAGATTGGTCTTGTTTAAAATAAAGAAGAAAAGACTTCAGGGACGCACAGGATACAAATTTCACATGTGACCAACCTCAGCTCCAAATGCACAATGATGACCTGTAGGACAAAAGACAAAAACCTTCAAAGCTGCAGTGTGCCACAGGAAAGGAGCAGGAGACATCAAGGGCATCATGGAGGCCTTCAGGCCCAGTGCTTACAGGGTACTTTTTAGGTGTGAATGCAAAGATTATCCTGACAAATAGGCCATGTTCCCTGCAACTCACACATTAGAAGAACTCTTAACAGCCTTGCCAGCCTCACCTTAAGAGTGTGGGGACTCCTTCTGGGCACAAATCTAGCAAATTATTTAATTTGACATATGAGCAAGGTACATGAGCCAGGCATCTGAGAAACAAAGACCTTAAAAATATTAATTAAGAAAATTCAGGTCCAAGTTACACATCAAATGGTGAAAAAAATCCTTTTGGCTTTACAACCAACCAGCAATATAAATATAAAATTAAGTTCTACCACACTTACAATGCATTGAACTAATTAACAAGTATTAAATAACACATCCTAGAACACATCTTTTTAGCAGTCTTTGCATCGGCATCATGCAAGCACTGTTGGTGATACACAGATCCCTCCTCAATTTCACTGAACTGGGGAGACTCCAAAGTTACAACAAAAGCTCTTATTGTTAGTTTTTAAGTGTGTGAGCTCCACCTCAACCCCTTTCTAATATGCTACTATGCTCCTGCTCCCATAGTCCTCAGTAATAGCAATGTCTACCAGCTTTGTGACGGTCAGACACTTCATAACCACACATACACTCCTTACACCCAACACCACCGGTGATCTTGCCTCCAGACTAGTCCCTGAGGTGCACCTCAGATAGCCTGCCTCTTTCGGTATCTTGGCTTCCCTTTAGCATTTCCATACCCACTGGTGACCCGTACTTGTAGCTGTCTGCTCCATGTTAAGTCATTTTCTCTGAAGGACTCTATTAAATGTGGAGCATAATCCAGACAAATTTGCTTCACTGCATTTTCTTTTGCCTCAGGAATCACTTACCTTATCAAAGATCTTGTTAGTCTGACATGATCTAGCTTTGATCAACCATACTGTAGTTGAACCCATTTTTCACTTACCTCTAAGACTTTCCTCAGTCAAACTAAGGGATCATGGAGTTGCTGTTCCCCTCACTCCCTCCGCCTTTTTATTGGAGAGGTTTCCTGTTCTCCAGTAATAGTGCTTCGCCTCCAACTTGCTCGAGTCATTGAAGACGTTGCTCAGGACTTGAAAAGATAGCTACCAATTCTTTCAACATTTGGGTTGCAGTTTTCCTGGGCCTGTCACAAGAAACAGCTGAAGTTATGCTTCCACTTCACATCTGCTACTGTCATTATGTTACCTCACTTCCATTAAGTTCTCTGCCAATACACTCCTATAAATAATGTTCTGATTGCAAACTGAGGCAATGTATTCATTCAAGATTTGGAGCAGCCTCAATCTTCATCCCATCCCTGGCATTTATTGACCATACATCTTCCTTTTTTGAATCGTTTTTATTTACATAGTTGAAGCATTCTTTGTTGTCCTTTTCTTTGCAACATCTGGCTTGGCTAGATTTTTATCCATTCTTTCTTGCTGGTTCTGCGGTTTCTAACCCTGCAAATTGTAGCTCTCCTATTTCCTCTCCTGTAGGTTCACTTACTACTTTAATATCCTCTTTCAGGCAGTTACTTATTGACTTGGTCTACAGCTGTTCTTGACCTATTCCAACCTCTTTTAGGGGATGAAAGTGCTATACGGGATTTTTCATTTTGGATTTAAAGTGAGTCTGTGATTCTTCGACATTCAAATGCTTGAGTTTTTAGGTCCAGGCAGCCTCATCAATCATTTTTCCATAGTTTCTTGATGTTTGCCCTCTGATATCCAGGACAATAGGACCAGATCTATAACTGATTCTCCTGAAATTTGCAGTAAAAACCATGAGTCATTCATCAAAGGTTATTTTCTATAATAAAATTATTTTTAAAAGGATTTATAATATCCTTTCTCTTTACTGAAAAGAATTCTAGAGCAGCTTCCCTTTGGGCTGTTTTTTCTGTTTGGTGGCTGCTGGTAGAAAAAGTTTATTGCCTATCACACCCAAGAACACATGCTGCATGTGGTATTTGTTTTCCAAACTGTCTGGGGAATTAAAGTCTTCCCCAACCCTCCCTGTTATTTAGTGTTGATGGAAATCTCTACCCATAGCCATCCCTGAACCTGAGGGTCTATACCAGATTTGGGGGCTTTTTTATCACTCTTATCCATGGTCAATTTCAAAGAAATGTTTTATTTGTACCATCACCTTTTCTGTCTTCTCAATCTATTACTTCATTAATTTCTATTAATAATTAGTAATTAATAATTAGTACAAATACCACCTCTATCCTCATCTTTCTCTTTTCTTCAGCCCCTCCAGGTTAGAGGACAGAAAGAGAAGAAAGTGACTTTGTGGTTGGCCTTAGCTCCTGACTTGCTTGACTTCATAGGTAAGGCGTGGTACCTGAGAAAGTTGTCTCTTTCCATCTAACCATTCTCTGGGGAAATCAGCCAAAAGCCGAAGAAGTTAAATATATATAGCTGTATACATTTAGAGGTTTGAGCAAAAGAAAAACAAGAATGTTAAATAGAATTGTGTTTGTTGGAAGTGGGAGAACACACCTTAGTGTAACCAAAGCGCTTGGCAGCCTGTCAAAAATACTGTCCACAAAAAAAACGTTCTTGTGTTCTCTGCTATGGGGAAGTCCTGCAGAAGGAACAGCAGGCACCAAAACAGCACAGCGGCTGTCGGCTGTTTCTTCTCAGTTGTTCCCAGACTCTTTCAGGCAGAAGTCACACATCCCCGCAGTCGGTAGGACTAGAAGCAGCAGCTAGCAGTTCCTGGGTAGCAGCAGGACGAGCGGCAGGATCTGCTGTGGGAATGAAAACCGAGACAGGAGGAGAGAGCCGGTGAGGTTGAGAAATTGATAGACACCACGTAAGAGAAAGAATAGCCCTACAGTATTGCTTGACTATTGCTACTGCCTGTCTTAGCCTATGCCTACTTTAACCTCTGTCTCCGAGATGCCTGTTTTTGTTCTTAATTTTATTAACATTTCCATTTGGTGTGGTATTTTATTTCTGACTGATATTGATCTTTTAAAAAAAGGGAAGAGGAAAGCTGAAAGTCTGATAATTCTGATCTCCACCAGGTGACCAACTGGTCCCCTGCCATCGGCCAACAACAAATCAAGAAGCGAAGCCAAGCCTGGGACACAGGTAGAACGTCTAAAGAATTAAGTTATTGACCGCTGCCCCAGTAAAGACCTAGTCCATGCCCCTCGCTCAAAGGTCAGCCTGGAAATGAGCGCGGGTGGTCCTGAGGAGAAAGGTGCCGAGCCGAAATACAAGGAGAGACCAGAAGGCAGTGAGGGAACGGACCTGCACCCGCCGGACTTTGTCCCACATCTTACTTTTTCGGCCAGGCTGGGTGAGTTTTCACCCGGGGAAGGTGAGGTGATGGCGGCCGAGGGACCCCGTCCCGCCCTCGGGGTCCCTAAGGCAGCTCACCCTTTTTCGGTCAAGAGACACAGCGCCCGGGCCGCTCCGTTGTCCACGGGCCGTCGAAGGGGACCCTCGGGCACTGGCTGAGGCGGCTCGCCGGCGGGGGGTGAGCGAGGGCGGCAGGGCTGAGGCACGGCGCCCGCCGGAGCCCCCGTTCCCCGCCTCAG